>NT_179426.1:163319-475247 GCF_000188095.3 Bombus impatiens | reverse complement strand
CCGGTGCTCGATGCTCCGCGACGCGACGGCCCAGCCGTACGAGGACTCTTCAAATTTTATGCTACATTTAACCTCTGATCGATTTTCCTCGGCGAGATCGTGGAGAAAAGAAACCGCGAAGGGAGGGTTGGTTGGACGAGCGAGGCCGGAAAAACGATGTTAACACGTGACGCTGCTCACGGCCGAAAATGAAGTTCCAGTTTTTGCGCGCGGTTACGAGCGACGATCATTCTTCCATCTCGGTCTTATCTTGTCCCGACTGAATATTCAAAAGGCTGCAGCCAGGATAGCCATTATCGCCTGGCTTTCGAAGTTTCACGACGACGAAATGAAGTCCTCGATGATGGCCTACGAAGGATTAGTGTCTGCAGGGAAAACTAAGATCAGGGAAGTTAAAGTGGCAGATCTGTGAACTATTTCCTAAATCATTGTAATATCAAAATGGCTTTGTCAAGCTTTATAAACTTTCGTTTTTCTTAATTCAGGAAAATATATAGTTTAACGCGATAAGCTAAAGTTATTGAGTCAGAGGGATACTCGAGTTAATTTGCCTTGCAATTTGCTCAGTTCGGTTATGAACAATTCTTAGATGATCTACAAAACTGAAAACAGATTATTTAACTCTTCGTTATATAAAATTATTATATATATCGAAATTGGATATATTATGTACTTTCGTTAATTGCTCGACAGCGATGATTTTCTACGAAGATGCAACTTCTGTTCATCAAAATATAATTTGTTCGACTAATTTCAATATTCTCGTTCTTGATGTCAGATCAATGGTGCTTTATAACATACAAAAATTCAAGAGTAAATCTTAAAATGTTGAAACTTAGATGACTGAAATAAAAAGTCTAGCTCGCTATATGTATATTTTTACTCGTTTATTTTCATCATTTAAATATAATACCATACAGTTGCGCGTCTCATATTTCCTGGTGATGAGAAACATTAAATATGCAGATAAAATGTTCGGAATGTAGAACGAGTTGCGGTAAAAATTACAATAACGATATGAACTGCAACGATGAGAAATAGAACGAATCACGGTATTTTTTGTTAACTGAATGTGTGATACAGCCATAAAGCCAGCTGGGTAACAAGTAGCTCGTGATTAATGTTTTTGCAGGAGCTCGTTCATGGGGATGAGCCCATAGGGAGCTTTCACTGTTTTGTACTAGCTATTTGCCACTCGGTTCCATACCGTACATTGCGACAGGCAGGGTGTCCGCATCGGAATCCGTTGCTCTGGATATCAGGCTGATTTAACTGAAGTATCTTGGGTTAAATCGTATTTTTAACAGCTATCGTAAGAGAACCGAATTGGAATAAAAGAAAGACCCGAAATAGCCAGGATTTTAGCGTTTATCTTTCAAAGTATTAACTGCAGATTACTATCATTTCAATCAGTTAATGTAATGTAATACCGAAGGGAATTAACGCGTGAATGGGCTGTTCAGAAGGATTGAATTATTTTCTATTATATCAATTTCACCTAGATTTCTTTGGAAAAGTAGTACACTACAAAATTTGCGGCGTTCGTTTACATTCTGTTTTCTTAGTTATGTTCATAAAAATATCAATTTGCACGAATATCCGTAGTCCAGGTATAACGTAATATTACTTACATTTCTACGTGATATACTTCTTTCGTTTCATAGTCGGCAAAAGTATCTTTTTACCAGGAATATCATCGCGAAGGGAATATTTAACACGTATATTACGTGAACGGCAAGCTACACTTTGCCTAGCATTCTACAAAGTTTCAGCAATGAACAATCATAATGCACGCATACGAGACCGGTGTTAAACTGTTTTATCTGTTTCGATGTGCGAACATGAAACGCAACATCGGACTTGGTGTTTATTCGTAATCGTAAAGTTTCATTCGCGTTCATGGATCTACGACGTTGAAAGTTGTTGGCGATGCTAATTGGAAGTGGTTAGCTCGCCAGCCAGCCCTATTTCGCACTGTGCCACCCCCAAGTTTTCTGAGATTTATGGGTTCATGGTGAAACGGCACGAGTAAGCTTAAGTCGAGACCAGAGACAGAAGACACACAAGATTCTGAATTAAACGTCAACCACACGACAAGACACCAAACTAACGCCATGTACACAAACACCAGCATCCTTGACTTTGTTGATGATTTGCACCGCCCATCTGCATAATAATTCACAGAGAAATATTCTGTGCGTAACTTCTAAGATCGTTATATGCCTTTATCACTTTAACATCGTTCTTTAGTCGACCACACAGAGCGTCGTTTTACGTGAACTCGTATTCCTATGGAAATAAGCAATTTTGAATGTACGTGATACTAGGAATTATACGTTGCGAATAATTCAAAATTGTCGTCTCTTTCGAAAGATTGAATTATGTACGTTCGTGACTGCGTAAATGGAAAATAAAATATTGGTAATTGTTACTTACCTGAAATATAATACAAGAAACTAAATAGAGAAAAATACCACTGAATTTCGTTTAACGTAAAGTAGAACGAATTATTTAAAAAAGTTTTACGTTTTGTATTTACTTCACCTTGGCTAGAAATTTCATCAAATTATTGAATTTTTGGTATTTAGATTTATTTAAATAATTACACAAAAATAATTATACGGAATTCTAAAAGAGAGCTTGATGAAATAGATTTCTACCGCGAGGATTCTCAGAAGTTGCTAAGTATAGAGAAATTCTATCGATGCTAATGGTCCCTTCTTTATTGCGATAACGCCATATTATGTCTAAACCATAGGGGCTGTTGGGGATAAGTTGTAAGAACTCCATGAATGATCAATCACTCCATAATATTAGTCGTAATAAAGAATGATAGTCTTCTAGCAGTTGCTGGTCTTATTTTAATTGTAACAAATTCTAATTTTATGATCTTTGTATTATTAAATTGCAATTTACGAGCACATTATATTTCGTACACATAATACATACGTTGTCAAATCTTTACATAAACTCTAACGATTATCTTCATTTTGTTGGAGTCACATAACTAACTATTTATTCAACTGATATTACAAAATACGCGCAACAATAACAAGCTGTATTATAGTAGGAGACGATCGACTCGCTAACCACGAATAATACAACGTTATACAGGCAAAGAATCTTTTCTTCCAACCTTAACGTCGACGATGGAACCAGAATTACGATCTTTAAAATTCCGTTTCGCTAAGGTTAGAATTCATACTGCCGATCACAGCCATTGAAACGAAGAAAAATCAAACGTATACACGCAGAGACAGTAGATACAGAATCGTGCCATCACGTTGTGCAGAATCTCCGAAACAATGTCACCATAAAGCGGAGAAAAGAATTCGTTAGTGGGTGGGAGTTGGATAGTAGTCGTTGGACCACCGGCGGACCATCGCCGAGCAGAAATTCACGTTTCACCGGGCCGAATCTCTGCTCGGAGACAAAACCACTCACGTTCACCGTTGGACGTCAAGACGACGACGGGGGAAAGGGCCGATAATTTCGGCACAAAAAAAGGTAGCGCGGCACGGCAGTGCAGTTTTCACGTTTCTCGGTTCTCCGCGAAAAGCGACGAGACCGTTTTACAAATTCACGGCGGTGCATCGCATTTTTCGCCGGAGCTTTCACGCTCGAACGCGCTTCTAGTCCGCTGGGGTGCACATGCAAGCCCGTCGTCCCCGGGTTAAGCTGCGTCGGCCAAATATTTCGTGGAACGCGGAGGATAGAGAGAAGAGGGAAACCGGTCGGTCGGTCGGTCGGTGGATAGGTATGGGTATGGAAGAGCCTGTTAGGTTGTAACTGGTCTATTACTGGCTTTATTGAGATTGGGAATCAGCCGACGATTACCCTGGTAGAGGCAGCAGTCGGGATCGGAATCGGAATCGGCATCGGCATCGGCATCGGCGACCGAATATGCACTATACACCGAGCTATCGGTCCGACACGATTTCCATGGCCGGAAAAACAGCCGCGAAAGAGTCGTTATTACTCTGACACGAGGGCAATGTGTACCCATTAGAGAAGCGGCAAGCAATGCGTTCGCGTGGTCGTTAACGTAATAGCTGGTAACACCGAATTTTCCCATTTCTACAGTTAATACCGGGGCGGCTAGTGTCTGAGGGAAGAACTGAAATACAGGTGCGAACTGTCCGAGATTACAGATATCGATCATCGGCTTGCGTGGCTGGATCTCATGATGGACTGACTGTTGGTCCACCTCTTTCTCCGTTCCTCGAGAGACAGGGCAAACACTGGGGGCCAGGAAAAAGAAAAAAGACACGCGTAATAGCTTTGTCTGTCTGTCGTATGCTTGCTTCGCTATATTCCACGGATCTTTATCAATCGTAAAATACGACTGTTTTGTATTGTCTTCGAAATGAATTTTTGTATAACAGCGTCGTCGGAATGGTTACGGTGTAACTGTCGACTATATCAACCCGGAAAAAAGTAGAATAGCTTCCGTTCTATCTCCTGCTGGACTATCGCCAATAGCGAAATATCGTCCCGTGTATTATTTTCCTCTATGACTTTGCTTCCCACTTTCGTTTTTGTCCAACATATTCTTCCTCTTTTCCTTCCTCACGCCGAGATATTTCAATATTTGGCCGTTAATCGGTCGGCCGCGCGTCTGCCTTGTAAACGACGCATGATCGCGTTAAAACTGATCGTTCCGTACGGACACGGTAAATACTACGTGGTCAGATAAATGTGTTCGCTGCTGTGCTACGCAACGAGATTTACTGGTACTGTTAGCCTTGCTGTTAAAACGATAACAATCCTACACGGTGTACAGTGTATCCTCACTAATGCAATGGTACTTAGCAACGCTACATTACACCTCCAACCGCTATTGCCCTGGTAATTTAGCATCGACGCCGCTGCGTTAACAAACGAAAAGACACTTCTGTAACTGGTGTATGTTTTCAAGCAACGACATCCGCCCGTAAAATCCGCCCAAGCATCTCGTTCAACTTTTTACACCGCCCCGTTTTTCGCCTTGCTCTTCTTTGCTCTCCCTCTCTCTCTCTCTCTCTCTCTCTCTCTCTCTCCTTATCTCTCTTTCTCTTTCTCTCTCTCTCTCTCTCTCTCTGACTCTCAACACGAAGTAAGAGCCGTGCTTGAATATTCACAGTCGTTTGAATGTTAAATGAAAATTTTAGTGTATATAGGAAGAAGTTGGGTTTTATGAGTAGCATAAAAGAGAGGATGATAGAAAACAGCCAATTTTAGGTCGTTCTGCAGATGATAAAAATTCTTTTGAGTCGTGTGTCTAGTGGTTTTGAGAATTTTTAAAACTATAGTAGAGTATATTATCGATATTTGATGAGAAGACCTAGAAGCTCTGTGACGAGGCTTTTTCCTGACAAGAATAGGTTCCACCGTGGATAGTCTCTAGGTTTCTGCACATTATGTGCATTCTGTATATTATTTTAGATTTTATATAAACGCATAAACATCCGTGGTCTAACTATTAAAAATATTAACCTTAATTGACCCAGATGTGCCTATCATTTCTTTAGTAAATAATTGCAGATATCTAATTTTACTTTGCAGGTGAAAAGCTTTGCGATAATAACACCTATGGACCTGTAATATATGCTAGATGTATCGAGATATCGAATATATTTTCTAGTCAAATAGTTGATTACTATGAAATTTATGTTTATTTTATAAGCATAGAAAGAACAAAGCTTTAAATAGTTATTACAATTATGAATAAAAATATAGCTAATGTTACACAAAAATATAATCAAAGCTCCAAAATTTTTAAATTACCTAATTATTTTATCAATTTATTTACCGATTTGATGACTCATTTATGTAGCAGGAGATTTGTGGAGTTTGTTATTGGATATTTGAACCTTTTTGTCTTTATTACCGATTGAGTAGATTGGTATTTAAATAATTCTGTAAACTTACAATTTCCTGTTTCAGTGGAAACGTCGATATTTCAATAATTAATTACGCCGATATTTTCTTTTACTGCACATTTCGCTCTTTGTTTTCGTAGTTTACTTACGGCTAAATGCTAAAAAGCCGTATCATGTTTTCCACCATACCATTCAGTATCTTCAATTTTTGCACGTGGATTAAGTATCGTGTTTTCAGTCTTTTGGTTCACTTTGAGCAAACTGTAAAAATCCAATGAACTTTCGAGAATTTCAGATTTTTTAATAATAATATATGTGTCTGTTTGTCGCGTATTTTTTAAATTTAGCATATTATTGTTCGACATTTAAAATATTGTCCAGGTATCGTTGCTTATCGTGCAATTTATATTATTGCAATGTACTGTAATAATTTCATCGCAGTCTGTAGCATTTTTATAAAAAAGTCTCTCTGATTGCTTACATGTACAAAGCTTTAGATTATTAGTAGCCGTAACTTACATTTAAAGGTTAAGTGAGTGGTAATGGTGGATATATCTGTTCGTCCCTTCGTACAGATAACTTATGGTATAAGATATATTCGCCCCTTTAGTACCATTTAGTATTTCGTGGAGTGCTCTCCAATATTCGATCTCGTGAAATCGAGTATCTTGTTTCTGTTTATAGGAACATTCAAGTTTTGATTTGTTTCTTTGTATCCTACACAAATCGAAACATATTGTTTATCTTATTTTTATTCTTACTTTCCTGATGACAAAGTCTTTTTTAATATATTATTCTTGTGACATTAACACTTAGACTATTCTGGTTAAATCATTAGAATTATAACATTTCAAATTAATTTAATTTAAAGATTTTAACGAAGGCGGAATATCGATAATTCCACAAAAAGATTCTTTAGATAATTCAAATATTATTAACAACTATCACTTAGAGGCAAAATGTAAACTCTAAAGCACTGTGATTGTTACCACCTTTATCGGTACTTGTATCAGGTAAATTAAAAGCCAATAACGGGAAATGTGCAGACAGTTAGCTAAAAATCTATGATCTCATCTGAAAACTAATTTTTAACTTGCTCTTAATTGTCAGTTCCGTTGTTGTGACAGTCGATAAGAAGCATGCAACAACTCTATAAAAGCATTCTATTTTCCTCAACACAAGTCCACAAAAACCTAAAAAGTATCAAAATGCTAACAAAGACGATAACTATAATCCTGTTTAACCAATCGTACATAAAAGATTCTATTTCTTGAAGACTACGTTTTCAATTTGTAAAACCAAAATACGTGAAATGAGACAGAATTAGGATAGTGAAGTTCTATATTTAAGTGTTAAATTTAAAGACGAATTTCCCAATTGGTCACTCGTGTTCCCTCAAATGCTCTCATTCGCGTAATACTCGTTTTCTCGGACCGTTCGAAATCGGAATTTCCCACGTGTCGACCGTGCAGAAGGTTTCACGCGTTAAATGATATATTTTTATCTGGTTCCGATAGCGTCGGAACCGACGGTCTTTCCGATGTAATCCTGCGGTGTAACTTTTCACCCCTGACTGTTCGAACGACTGACACGCGCGCGGCACACTCTACGTGGAATACTTAATAAAACGCCCTGCAGAGAGATGTTTTTCCAGGAGATTGTGTACCATAAACTGAACAGCATACGGATAAACCTCTCCGGATACATATCGTGCATATTAATACAACAACACACGTTTCTTCCAATTCCCTTGCACGTGTTATCTTCGATCTCGATTATTTTCCAGCACATGATAAATCATCCTTGGCTGTACGATGTCTGGTTGTTTTTCTCCAGCCGTGCAGCAAAATTCTATTTCAATTTCTGTCACACGAAAGATTTTCCAAACGATGTTAATTATCCATGAGATCAAATTTGCCGCTGATTATATTAGGTCGTTCGAAAAGTTTCTTTCGTTTTATGAGGAAATAATGGATGCACAACATTTTCCGTTTTATATTATTTTATCGAATTACGTATGATCCATTTTGTTCTATCAAAGTAAAGATTACAACGTTCGACAGATTAGGTTTCACGTTTGTATAAAGATGCATCGTTGTAAAAGATGGATCTGTAAAAGAAAGACGCTTTTCGGACAACCTAATAAATATAGGTTTCATGTTAGGGTTGTAATTGGAGCTTAATTATGATTTCTAAGCAGCGATTTTATTAATATCGTAGAGGAAAGTTATTTAGGAATAAACCGATCGTATTAACGCGTTTTTCAAACTTGTTGAAATTTTCACCAATGGAGTGTACTTAACAAAATTCAATTAGCTATACTCATTGATGTTAATTCAAGATTTCTATAGTAAAAAGATATTTCTTTTGGATTTAGACATTTCTATTTTTGATCTTCGTTGTATTTTCATATATATACACATATACGAGCACATAATTTCACTGTTTAATCTTCAGATTTTAAATTTACTTCCTCAGGAAAAATGGCAAATATCTTTCTTTCTTCTTGAAATTAATATTTTCTGATGAATTGTATTACATTTTTTATAACTCTGTTCGCTACAATTGGCATTAAGCGCGACATTAAACGAAATCCTTATTGCCCTCCAAGGTAACAATTCATAATGGGCAGTTCTGCGAGTTTCTCTTCAACGGCCTTCATAAAATATTCACCCTAAGTCGCGTAGTTGATGGACACGCATATTTCACAAACTTAATACACCGTATTTATTTTATCGGATGTGTCGACTCAACAGATGGTGGAATCTCATAAAATACACAAGCCAGGATGACGTTCTAAAGTCCATCCCGATTAAACGTTGCCACATATTGTTCCCTAGGGGTGACCATTTTATAATACAAGAAAAGTGGCCGTTTTAGGTTTTCTTGTTCGATGCTTTCGCGCCACCAGAGCTCCGTTAGTTGGAGAAAGATTCAAAAACCTATGGTGAAAATAAGTATATATAGAAAAGCATAACGTTCAGAAGGGATATTTATGCCATAATGTATATCTTGTACGATAATTTCCTTTAGCTAATTGTTTACAGCCACAGCGATCACTATAATAGGTTATTAAAGACACAAGCAAAATCATAAAATTTTTATCATTTGTGGAAAAGAAAAACTTTAACGGTTGTAATGTTCGGTTAACATTTTTTCCTGAAATTTTCTTTTACAGACGAGAGCTTAATATTAAAATTTATCGCAATGTAGGATGAAGCGGTCCATAATAATTTTTGTTTAATATTGTGATATTTATGACAATTTTATTCTATGCAATTTACTGATTATTCGAAATCAAATTTATTGCAACAGGCAAACCATATTTTGGGCCGATCGTGTAGTCAATAATTCGGATATGAATCTTGGCATTAAACGTCAAATTTAATTATTGTCTTTACTGTTTAACGTGCTGTGACACAAATTTCACAAAATTTATTTATATGTATTATCAACTATTGGCATTGTTTCAATTTTGTGTATCTTTTACGATATCTTTCTTTCATCTTTCACGATTTAACTATCAATAAAATAAATACTTTAATTTTTCGTATAGTTTCAGTAAAATAAAAATTATATGTTCTTGTATAAAATAAAAAATTGAATGAATAACTTTAAAGTAACTTTATATTCAAAGAATTTTCGTAAAAGTTATTATTTCTTTTATATACATCTTTTATTTGCGTTTTTATATAGAACCATCTTCTTCGTGTTTGTATCACAATTCAGATAACGTTTTAAACAACATTCCGAATGAAAAATATTCTGCCAGCAGAAATATGTACATCCAGCGCGAAATTAAAAGTCGATATTCGATACACATTCTTTAATACATTTTTAAAGCAAGTATTGAACAAGGAAATATACACAACATATGTACAATTTTTAAAGTGAAGGATAATCACTTACCAACAAAAAACAAAGAAAATAATACCATTTTATAGTAATTTTTTACAAAATTTTTCAACGACTAACTAAAAGACATATACCACATGCTTGTAACACTTTTCCTGTATGTATTACCTATGTTATACTATGTTACACGTTGTATAACGAATTTTTCTAGAATTCTATCGATGAAGCTTGAAACAAATCCTATTTACATAAAACTATTTATACGGTCGATTATCTGCAATGTTAACACGTTTTAATATTATTTAATAGGAGCATCTTTGGTACTAATTATTATATTTGAGACAATTATTGATACTAATGCTGTGATAATACCTTAACAAGTATATGTTTACAATAAACATCTTGCAACTCTTACAGACACTTCGAGATTGGTTTCATATTCTACGAAATGAAATACGAAATACAGTGAAAATGTATAAAAATGAAAATGTTCGTACTTCCATAAAAAAAATCGTCTATTGTAAATTTTCCACAGTAAGTGTACAAAGATTTTCGTCTCGCGCTGTACATATTTATGTATAAACAAGTGAAAAAGAGGATCACCCTTCTCAAACTGAAATAACACTATTGTACTTTAAATTTGCTGGCAAAGGATATTAAACGATCAATCAGACGAGAAATAGATATCGTCCCACAATAGCAGTTAAGTGGTCGATCGAAAGGAGCTGAACGTTTAATAGAAAACACCCGTTGACGTTCTAAAACGCGGGGCGACGCGCGACGCGACATTAATCTCGGTGAGATCGAGGCGAAGGAATCGTGAATCACGAAGTTGTAGCTGGGAAACGTCGGAAGAAAGTCGTCGGGCCAATATCGAGCAGTCGATACCGCGGTGAGAGAGAGTCTGCAAAGAAAAGGGACAAGAGAGAGATTGCACGTCTAGATTTTGTCTTACAGCCGTTAGATATATCGAGGCAAGGCGCAAAAGAAGAGGGTAACGTCTCGTGCTACTATGCGGAGGATGCACGCGATCTAAATTCCAGGTTAAGTAGAAATTTATGTCTAACGCAAGACGAGAACCAAATAAATCGTCCGTATTTTAAGCTGGATACTGCAAGCGCGCAATAAATTTTGAATATATCGTAGATTCCGTAAAATTTTCAGGCCCGCGTTATCGCCCATTTTTGCGCATTCCCATGTTACACACGGTTTTTATTGCATCGGGGGATGTAACCGGCTGTTTTCTTTTTCTTCGTCATATATCACTGGCAATAGCGTTTCATTGATTTGATAACGTGGAATTCTCTCGTTAAAGGGTCTCGAAGAAATAAAACATAAGCAAAGACAATTTTTTAAATATCGATAAGAGAACTTTATGTTTCTGTTTTCTACTATATCGAAAATGGAAGACTAACAGAGAAGGTTTGTTAAGCTTGAAAGTTTTTTAAACGTGCTTATTAAAATAGCACGAATGTAGTAATTATATTACTACATATTAAACAAGTATTGGTTTTGCGTAACTTCAATCACTATTTTTCTTAATCAATAACTTTAACACATTATAGTGTGGCCTACTTTTCCTAAGAGAAAGAAAAGAATTACAAAAATATATTAATTAATGTATCAAAGAATATATTTTAGATTTTTTAATTTTACTTTAGGAATCTTTTTCTACCTTCAGTTCAAAGTTAAAATTTCAACGTTTTTCTGTGAAACATTTTACGGACATTAGAGCTTAATATGCTCATTTATTATCAGAAAGGAAAAATTTAATATAACAAAAATTGAAATAACGAGGTCGTGCATTATGGATATTCATTACGTTCAGAAGTGAACAGTAATGTAATCATAAAATTTTCGTTTTAATGAAACTTATGTGTCTAAAACGTTTTTAATGACTTTATAACGGTAATAAAAATACGCAACTTCCGTGCTTTATTATACCAAATATATTTGAAATTGTAATTTTCTTCTTTCTCTTTTTATTCTATTCCTATACGCGTGCATATTATAATTTTCTAAAAAGTTAAAAACTAATTCCTACATGACTAATAATACATTTCGAAGAGACGTTTTCACAACTTTGTAATGAAGTAAAGTAACAGAAGTGTAATAAAAAAAAAACTGTTGTTTATAATTGTATTTTACTATGGTTCAATGAAAACTTTAGCTGTCACAAAATAAAACTCACGAGGATTCGCAGTCGTATAGTCATTTATTTTCATACAGTTTCTTCTAATGGATCTAGACCAAAAATAAGCTGATCTATGTTTTTGTCAGTACTCGTTATTTGGAAAGATATTCGATACAATCGATCCACATTATGGAAACAATAGACTCCTATTAATTGTGAATTCATGGGACGGACGAAACAGACATTGCTTACTTTTAATAACATTTTTGAGGATGACGATAGATATTGTCAACAAAATGCTCATGTAACTAAGAGGAATTCTACTCCTTATCAAATACTTAACGAATGCTGCTAATGCATTAAAAATGCACGATTGTAACGCGAAGGTAGTTTTTTGCGAGTTTCACGGAAACTTTTATCGCGGTGAAAGTTGACAAATGCTTCTTACCGCGTACAAGGGGTGCGACAACAACGGTCGCAAGAAATAAATGAACGTTCCCACGAACGCGATTCGATGGTGGTGGTGTTACTTTTGAAGCCTCAAGGAGCACGATGCGATTACCGAACTAATCCAAAACAATCATTAATTCTCGAGAGAACAGAGAGGTCTTTCGATAGGAGCGACTCTTGGAGGGTCGGAAATCGTCATCCCCTTGGTAAGGAGAGACCCGTCATTATACCTGACTTTGGCAGTGCCAAGGAGATTGTTCTAACTAGCAAGCGTAATCTTCGGCGAGCTAATTCATCTGGCTCGTAATTCGGAGAAATCAGGCCTGTACCACCATTTCGAGAAATTAAGACAAATGCGAAAGGGCTGTCCCAGCAGCTGTCGCTTCGGGAGCCATCGGCCTTTACGGTCTCGAAAATACCTCGAAGAAGGACAGTAGAATGGATTCCATTTCCGCTAAACGTGCACGCGTGACCTGAAACCTGAATAATTTATGTCTGATTTGATCGATGCACCGCGCCAGCCAAAGCCGACCGAGCGAAAGGGGAGGATGAATTCGTCGATGCTCGTACTCTACAGGAAAACGTCATAAATTCCATGATGTTCGTATTGTTTTAAAATGTGAATTTTTAATCGAACGTTTTAAAGTCACGATCGATAACTCTGGTTACATTGTAGTTTAAATTTTCATGGCATTTCAAATCGGAATTTACGAAGATTCTGGTAACCGAGGTTTTTTTTAGCATACCGCAGATTGGTAATTCAGCACGAGGAGCAAATTAATCGCTTAAAAAATATATAAGCTTTCGAAAATAAAATTTTCTCACTATTTTACGTGTTTATAGAGTTATTAACAAAGTAAGAAATTTAGGATTTTCCTCGATTAGATGACTCATTAATTTACACCTTAATCTACACCTTTAATACCAAGTAATTTTGCCTTCTGTTTCTCTTAAATCGACAGAAATTACCGAAAAATTTCATCTTAAATCGATTAATCATAAGCTTTGGAAATTCCACTGAACCGCATAAGTCAGATATCGCAGATATTAAAAGTTATACCTATTACCAACATTAAAGTACGTTTTCTTGATACGCTAAAACTTGCGGCATTCGTTCAGAATACCGCGATACATTTATTAAACCGTTAACTCACAGCACTCATAAAATGCAATGAAATCTCTTGTATCGTCGACAATTTCTCAAACGCATATTTTTCATCTTGAATCCTAGCACCGTGTAAAATCTTATCCCGAAACTTATGCCGCTAAAACAATACTTTCTCGTCGATACGTAATACCTCCCACGATCGGCCGCCCCCATAACCATTCGTTATAGCTGTACCGCGCGAAGGTTACCTAACTGGGAGCCATATCGGCTACGTATCCGCGAATTCAAAGTTCCACGGAACGAAAAGAAGCCAGGCGGTTAGCTTTGTTCAGTCGGTTAGGACGTTGGAGCGGAATCGCGCTCGAGGCGGAACGTCTCGAAAAAAAGGCCACGTAGGAAGCGTGTAGGTGGGCTGCACGCGTGTTTGCCGAGTTCCGAGTGCGAACTTGGTACGGTCTGAAAACTCCGTCGTGCGGACTGGTTTCCTTGAGCCCTGGCGCGAGAGCACGTTTGCTCACTCCGGTCACGTACGTGAAGGCGGTTGTTTTGGGGAGGCTGGTCGCGTGGTATGGGTAGCCGTAAAATCCGTTTGGAAAGGGGACGAGCGAGCAGCGAAGGTGGGGAAGAAGGAAGCGTAGACGGGACGGTTTTGGGAAAATGGCAAAATACGAGATCCGAATTATTGGAGCGGTTCGAAGCAGCGCGATTTCCAAGTGCGACACGTATGAAAGAAGGATATATCGGGTAGACGAGAGAGTCTTTGCTATCCCGTCGCCGCTTCGAGGATCTTTGGTCGTTACGCGTGTCCTCGTGGTCGACCCTCCGAAACAGCTCGTCGAGAGGCGACCACGCCGCGCTGCCGGGGGGGAAATGCATGTCGAGGATGTAATCTTCCGGCTTTCCGAGGGTGGAAACTGAGACTCACGTCGAAACACGACGACGACTCGCGAAATGACGGATGCCGAGCGGAACGCACCTGCTACCCGCCGTCACCCGGAGGAAATCGAGGCGATCGAATTATTTTTCCAAACGTTCGATCGTTGAAAGATCGAGGGTCGGAGGGGATGAGGGAGCAAACGGAGGGAACGACGTCTTCACGAAGAGATTTGGGATTCTACTAGGGGCGAAAGGGCCTACGAAATAAAAGAAGAAACTCGCGTTACCCGGGAATCCCAGTTTAGGGCGCGGTATAAATCATTATGGATTTAACCTGCCCCTTTCTGCTTTCAACGAAGAACGCCGATTTCGGGAACTTGAAATTGCTAATCTTTATTCGAAACTAGTCCATTCTTCTAAACAGATTGTAAGGGAAACGGATTCTTTTTTATTCCTTTTGTATGACCACTGGTCGTGTTCTTTTCTCTTCGAGAACGCGGAATTTATTATATATTTAAATGTATAAATTCGGTTTGTAACTTCAGACCAGGAATTTCTTTCCAATCGTATCTTGAAAGAAACGTGGCGCTCGAGGAAATTGCAAGACTGCTTCGGAAAGTATCGGAGAATATCAGACAATTCGTATTCAATATCATAGATAAATATAACGCAAAAGTGATATCGAGATAACGATCCAAATAAGCGGTATAAAAATGGTCGTATCAATAGAATTGTTATTTAAATCATGCTCGATAAATACGCTCGATGTATACTTACAAATATAGTGGCTCACGAAGGCATTTGAACAATTAGCACAGAAAATTGTGCAACAACGCGTGATTAATACGATTAACGAGCTGTAACATACTTAGCACGGGCATGAACTTGGTAAAAAATTAGTATACAAGACGAACAGTTGTTTCAAATATATATATATAATTAGCACTTTGCTAAATATTGTAACTTGCTAATATAACGAATAATTTCCTGTCCAAATATTTCGATCTTTGCGAAATATATGTTTGTACCGAATATCTTGTAATTTTTCTAATCACAGTTCACGATAACGTTTCAAAATGTTTTCCGCAACACATGTAACATATTTGTAAAAGCTTTCCATTTATAAACGACTAAACATTCACCCAGGGTACGCTATATTCCGCGCCATTACAAATGAAGAGTCAATATTTAAAAAATTGTACATTTCGCTATATAAATAGATAAAAATCAATAAATATCTGCAAAAGAAGCATGCCAGAAAAAAATCGGTAAAACGATACGGCAATATCGTATATTAATAACTGAAAAGGAACAGGAAGCCGGCATCAATCAAAGGTAAAATTAATCGAAGCAGCAAAACCGGAATTTATTGCATCGAAAAATTCGCAAGCCTTTATATCGAAGAATCTCATCCGGTTCGTGATGCATTTAATAAAAAAACACTCGAGCCAGCGTGTTCAAAGGTGATCGATAATTTTCCAGCCGGCTGTTTTTTGCCGTGGCGTGCATCGGCAACAGCTGAAAAGTTGGCTAGGTCGTCTGTCTCTCCTATCATCGGGCCAAAAAGATCGGCTCCCCTGATCGAGGGGGTAATGCTTTTCGCGCGTAACCCAATTATCAGGCGAAACGGTGGTCCGCGCGCGGAAAGCACGCGATTCGGGGGTGCATTCTGGTGAACGCGCGCGCGCGAGCGCGTGGGAAACGAGGGGACGGAAGCTGTCAGCGAAGATACATCATTTCACACTTTAACGATAACGTATACATGCGCGTATAAATAAACTAGGCACGGGTGGTTTGAACGAGTAACACCCGAGCCAGTAAAGTATGTCCTGCTCGACGAACCACAATGAATGACATATCCACGTTTTGTGGACGAGCGAAAATTACGATGTCGACGTCGTTACGTCGACCAACGACGAAAATTCCGCGGTTTCGTTGCATTTTATTTTAATTTATGCACGAATGCGATGCTGTTTGCTAGCCTCTGAGCAGGCAGACGATAGATAGCCTGGTTAATCGGGATATAGACAGGATTTCGTCCGCGTGTCTCGAATATCTAACGGTTTGTTTTGCGTTCAGCGAGCTTTCTGTATTATTAAATTCTCTTAATGGTTAAATGAAATGTCTGTAAAAAGTATTGGCACGTATCCTTGTATTCCAAAAATCTTTGACAGTCATACGAAAGTATTACCAAACGATACGGTATATATACTCGAATCTAATTCATTATGGTATGTAAATGATATAATAAATTCAATGGTGTCCCAATAATTTTTTTAGCCACTGCATATTCGAAGATCAAAGTTTATAGTTAAATGTGATACTTTTAAGTACATGTTAAGAAAGTCCATGTGCAAAATTTTATGTTTAAATTCGACAATTAACGATGCTGTTAACCTGTTTGACGAATGCAGAGTGCGTGAAAGCGTGTTTGGATCTAATTCTCTCAAAACTGTTTTCTAAATTTCATGATATTTTCATCTCATCGAGATTAACTTCAGGTTTGATGTATAACTTCAGTTTCCTTATTTCTATATCAGAATTCGTTCAACCATCTTCGTTTTTCATTTTTTATCCGTAAAAAACACAAAAGGAAAAGAATAAGAATAATGGATAATTACACTTATAAGTATCGTCATATTCTTAATTATTATCTTCTATCTTCCATTCTGCTATCTACTATAGCGACACTTACGAAATACGTTCGAGAATTTATATTACCGAAACGTAGAAAAATATATCTGCAAGCTATCAATGACAAAACTCTTACTATAAATTTCTTTCATAAAAGAAACGAGACTGTAGAATAATGGTTAGCAATCGCGTATCATTATTTTCCTCATATTTATTTATCGCATCACGTTCTAGATTCGCGAGAATCGAGAACGAAAACGATTTACAAAGAATTCAGAAAGCGTACGATTAAATGTTAACAACGAAACGTTTGAAATACAGAACGTTTAAAATTGGCGCAACATCACGACTACTTCAATTTGCCGATCGTTTCGGCCGCATTACTTTAATTAAAAGAAAGAAGCGTCCATTCATTTGCATCAATAACATCAAAGCGACTTTTTCAAGCTCGGAGATGCGGCGACCGTGCAAATATTTTAACGATGCAGCCAGCTTCCAATCAATCGCGTTTTGCAAATCAACCGCCGGCACGCCGTGTTTCCCGTGCAAACAGACTCGATAAAATATCCTCGATAGGTCGCGCCGCTTCTGAAATAAAATTCAACTTCACTATGAGTTGAAAGCCGATCGGTCACGGTCTCGTGGATCGACGGAGGTCGTCAGGGTCGACGGGGTGGTATTGAAAATCGGCGTTTAATCTCGGATAAATCATGACGCGTGCCAATGATACGAGAGACCGAAGAGAATCGACCGACTCACAGTCTCGTGATCGTGGATGGAAAGAAGAAGAGGAACAAAACAGAGGAGTATAAAGTATCCAGTGTGTTCACCATTTCAAAAAGTCGCTAGAAGGAAGAACGATAAATTCACGGGGATGGAGCTCGACAAAATGCAAAAGCCGTGAGGCAAGTGCAATGAAAGTACCATTTGGTGCAGCACACGTGGTGCTCACCCTTAGGACTGGTGCGTGCCTCGAATATAATTTATTACTGTTAGAATTTTGTAGGGACCCGTGAACCCTCTTGGTGAGACAGAACGCGGCAACGCAACCCTTAAGTCCTGCATAGACCAACGATGTAACTTGCGCACTCTATACTCTGGTTACACGCTGTTCAACCCTTGCGTTAACACTTTACAAGCCCCTAATGGTTCGCATTTTATCGCGTTCCCGTAGGCATTCGCGCCAGGACAATGCGCTTTATTAGGCCTACCGATGGCATTTCATGGAAACGATGGCCACATCGATTCGGAAGCGAATGGTGCCAGTCGATATTTTCGTTTCAACAAACGGGGACGATGATCAATGAAATATATCGCGGCTCCTTTCGGTGCTGTGAAAAGCCAGATCGTTGGAGCGTTATTTTCATTTCATTTACTTGTACGATAATATCGCGCATGTTCTCGTTTCCTCGTCGATTTTGTGTAAACACCGTTCTTCGCGTTTCACCGAAATCGGCCAGATTCGTCAAAAAATAGAGCTTGTAGAAAATTTCCGAAATTTCACACGACACCGATATTTATAATTATTTGAAAGTCGCGCCGTGAAAAATTTGCAATTGTACTCTTCATGGAATATGCGTTTATTGACTTTCAATCGTTGATATTACATATTATATTCCATACTGTAAATCGAAAATAAATATCTACTTGTTGATTTGAATATAAATATTGTAAAAGTAGGCAGTTGTTTTACAAAAATTTAATAAAATGTCGAATGCACGCTGATAAATTTAACCAATGGGATAGATTAAAGTTTTATTAAAAATATCATATACATTATTTTTATTCCACTAAATTGAACATATACAATAAGTTTATTATCCAAAACTAGTGTATATTTATTCTGATTGGAATCTCATGACTTCGTAAAAAGCTTCGATTCTCTATCGCTCAAATAAATAAGGTCACAGAATTACACGTTCATCTGGAACAGAATCCCAATTTATTCGTCGGATTAATTTAATAAACGAGCATCATAAAAATCACTTACGTTAAGGATCGTCGTAGAGTTACGTTACGTATAAAATCATTGGCTTAACGGTTTCCTGTAATCATTATACATATATATGCACCCTGCACAAACTGGACCCTGAAACGCCTGTCACAAATAGCCATTGTAGCGTCTCCGAGGACCATGCTGGTACACCGAGGATAATCCGTATATACCGAGGGAAAAATAAATGTTTCCGAGATTCTCAGGACTGGGACACCATTACATGTCACTATTGTCGACACCACTGCGTGAGGCTGTCCTTTTATTATCGCGCAACGCTTCATAGACGACCCATTGGTCGTTGTGGTCGATTAACCCCCCGTGGCTCGCGTCATTTCAAGAAGAGCTGTACAAAGGTTTCAATAAATCACCGTTCGGGATTTTCCACGATGAACTATCGCTTTCCACGAGTCATTTCCACTCTGCTAACGAATCGATTATTTGGATCCTATTCGCTTCCTTCATCAGCGAACCATGTTGTCAAGTATCGGTAATTCGACCACATGGAATTCGTAGAAAATTGGTGAATGATTTTTGAATAGGATGTCTCTGGATCGCCATTGCCGTCATCGTGATTAATGTTCTTTTTATTGGAGGACTATGAAGTGGCTTAAAAGAGGGGCCAAGATTGTCGGGGGTGAACGTCTATTCTTCTAGCACAATGCTCCTCGAAGGATGGTTACTAGTTTCGTGCTCAAGGCAAATCATATATCATAGGTGTGTCGCCGTTAAGCCGCGAGTTTTAAGCACTCAGGGTGAAATTGAATTGTCGCGTCGGAAACTTTTTCACGTACCTGTTGCGATAAATATTTCGACCTTTCGAGAACGTGTCAATGGAACCTCCTCTTATACCGCTCTTTTGTACTTGAAACACGGTTCAACAAAAAATGCTCGTGAATCGTGTTGCTGCGGATTTCAGGTTATTCCATGATTTTTCCCCTAAAGTTATGAACGATTCCTCTCTATAAATTTTATGATGTTTTGACTTGACATTTTGGGAACGGAATTGTTCGGTTAGAAGTATTTATGATGCCTCTGAACATCAGTCGAAAAATACAGACAGCGGTATTTCCTTGATTTATGTATTTCTATTCTTAACAAACCACCGACCATCACTGAGTTTAAAATGGGAAAGATCGGTAAACTCGTGTTTTTATATCGAAGTTTAATATAGTTGTCAAATATTTCTATTGGAAAAAGTTACGTAATGTTTCGAGAGGTTTTAATTCTTGGCAATTAACAGCGCCAAAAAACATCGGCTTGTTCCGGTGAGTTCGCAATATCGTGCTCGACCAAGTTTTGCCGCAACGATTTTCACCCCCCTTCCCTCGCCTCTCTCAATTAATACCTTTTTAGTTTGTTTTCCGGCGCTCGATTTCCCGGTCGGTGCCGTTACGAATTAAACTTTCGGATCATTCCGGCTGAAAAACGAACAAAGAGATCGTTCCCTGAGCGAACGGTCCCTAATCGATTCTGCTAATCGTTCCGTCATCAGGAAAGAAAAACTCTACGGTAATCACAAACGAAAATAACAAACACACTATCTGATGGTGTGTACGGGTGTATAAAAGTTTCTCGCACTGGTAGTACCGGTGTTTGTGTGCGAATCATAAAAGGGCGGCTCGAAAATGAAATGTTTCCAGTTGGAAATCGTTGTACCTTGGCCCGAGGTTGTTGCAGATCCTTTATTTTATTCGACACGCAAACGTACCACTGTAAATCGACGTCTGGTTGGCTCGCCTCGGGTCACTATTTATTGCAAGCCGCGTACCTCAATTTTATGTCGTTGAATCGCGGTATAAACCACTATGGCCCCATCTCTCTATATCTCTCCCTATCTCTCTCTCTCTCTCTCTCTCTCTCCCATTCTTTTGTGGCAGTAAGGTAAATTCGTTGTTGGAGAAGCACTTACATTATTTTAAACCGCCCTTCGCAATACGGAACGTTTGAGTCGCGGCGAAGGAACGAGGTGGATTTTAATACCAATGTCCTGGAATCTTTTGTTTACGCCGCCATTGATCGATACTGTGATTAAATTAGTCTATCAGACCTGCTCTGACGCTTCATAACATTATGAAAATGATTTACCTTTAGTAAATTTAGTAGGATTTACATTTAGTAAAAGTAGTATATATATTTCTGACAATTAGACATTTAATCTCTTCCATTGTGATATTAAATCATATTTGGGACAGATTATGACCAGCTCATTACGAAGAAGAATCATGTTTCAGTTGAATCTTTGTCTCAATATCCCTTCCAGTTCCTAAGGTTGAAAATCATCGAATCAAATTAATTAAATATAAGTACTTTATATAAACAATGATTCTTGAAGAACGAATAGTCAAGTTCTGTGAGTTTCATTAGCTGCTAGTAACGTTATACGGATTAGCGTGATTGTATGTAATGTATATGAATGTAGTATAAACGAAGATTAAATGGTTGAGAGGACTTTCCAATTTTAAAACGAATTATCCGAACAGGAAGACAAGATTCGAAATGTTATCTCATTGATCGTAATTCGAAAATTTCTGACAATGTAGCCGATGAAATCTCGTAGATTCATGTCTGATCTTCCATAAGCAATTTGAGATATCCTGCGATGAATGAGATTGGAATTCGGTCAACTACAACTGCTATACTGGATTATGGTATATGTACACGTATGTAGTATATTTACGTTACCTGACGCTTTAATTAAATATTAGCATCTTATTGTCAATGTATAGACTTCAGTTTGTGCATTTTTGTAATTATACTTTCCTAACGTATTGACAAAGTTCGCTCGAAAAATTTAAAAATTTCCTACATATTTTATACGCACTCGGGAAATAGTAAATAACGTTCAAAATTTCAAGTGCTTTTATTCTTTGATTTAATATTTATAGACTCTTTTAAAATCATATTTGGATCGATGGTCTTTAAATATATAAACAAGCAATCATGGTTCCGCTAGAAAATTTTTGCACGACAACTTCGAATGACCCTGGAACACGAATCAAAGAGGAATTTCGAAGAACTTAACTCGACATAACTAATATTTTGATTGCCATATTTGTCTTACCTTCGAACGAGCGCCACTTTAAAAAGGTACCAGAAATATCGATTTCCTTTCGACAAAAATCTCGATGTCTCTCACAAATATACAAAAAAAATGTGTACTCCTTTTCAGCTGTAAAAATAAAAGCCAGGTTATCGTTGTTACAAGAAAAATGTTTTGAACAAAGCTGGGAACCGACTATTAATAGAGTGAAAAATACACTGGCAGCGTTTCAACCGGTCTGACAGAATTTGTTTTCCCCCCAAAAATGTATGCTGCACGGTTCTATCTACACATATATTCGTTACACATCCATCCAGCCTTTGTGACGTCAAGCAGAGAAACTCTCGATAGAATTCCCGGTCCTAATAAAATAACGATGCTAATGAACGCATAAAGTCGACCAGAAAGCAAACATACATTCGGCTTAAGATTCCTCAGCGACGAAGATTCCGTCGAACAACGAGGGGAGATCCACTTCGTCTGGCGAGAGAGAAACGGCTGTTTTTATTTTTCAAAAACGTGGCGCAAATCACCGAGACGTTGAAGTCAGGCTCGTTGATATACTTCTGCGGACTTTCCCGTTTCCACTATAGCAACTTCGCCTCCCGAAATCGTCTTAGAACAATCCGAACTCTTATCATATGTCCGTGCTCGAAACTTTTCCTTCGCGAGCACCGCGGTGAAATAAACGCCTGACGCACAAATAAACTTCATCCCCCGATGAAACTTTGGCGACGTTTCCAGCGACGACGTTTCGTATTGCGAGCGTCCCAATTCGCGAATATCACCTCGAACCAGCCAACGCAACCGTCGAACTGCCCAGTGGAAAAACAATTCCCGCGTGAATAACTTTTCTGTCATCGCGTCGTCGAAAAAGTATGGACGCGAGGATTCTCAGACCGTTTTCGGTATCTTCGAGTCGCGAATGAAAATTAACGTCTGGAACGAGCCTGGTAACGTGCTGCAAGGGACAGATTAAGAATTCTAAAGGCGCGACAGCATCTTCGCTTTAACGTGTGTTCATTTTCACAGGTTCTGGTTTAGTCAGCCAACCAGAAAATGCAGCTGGCTCACCGAAGGGATCGAACCATAGCCACGGGGATCGGATCGACGATCTCGAGGAATCTCATCTGGCGTGAATGATCGTGCAGAAGGGAATCGCGTTCACGTGCAGACCGGTGAATAAAGCACAGGGTTCCTTATTAACGACGTGGACTCACCGAGTGAGTCCGAATAATCTGTGGAAACGATCTTCATGACAACCTATAGATTGTATCTTCGGTGGTATATGTGCCAGCACCTACGTTGAACACTTAGAGTCCTAATTATACGAGGAGGCACAGAATCCGGGCTTAAAAGCTTTATATATAGAGCGGCTTGATATATCGCGGGAACGTTTAGTGGCAACCGCGTTTACAAACACTGGTCGAACCGACGCGTCGCCGAAGATAATCGCACCACATTTAGCTTCGCCAAGAATTATAGAAATCTTGAAGAATAGGTGGTGCATTTTCAGAAGGTAAATGCGAATTTGGGAATTATTTCAGCTGAAAATTATAGATTTTTAATGATTGTTTCGTGTCAATTTTTGTTGACAATATATAAATCATATTTGAAGGAACTTCAATATTCCGAACGTTTTAAAAAGTATAAAATGATATTCTTTGGTCGAATGAAATTATTTTTCTTTCAGGCATTTTTATCCGAATAATTCTAACGAGAAACATAAATGCACTAAGAAAATGCGTAAAGTATAATACTTTACCAAACTTAAAAAATTCACCGTTAAATAACGTTATTGTCGACAAAATACTTTCTTTTGTTTCTTGAAGCATCTTCTAATAGAACGCAATCACGTTTGAAAAAATGAAATCATTAAATTACATACATTTTCATGAAACACAAGTAGGTCCTTTAAGATACAATAATATTCTTAAGAAATCAAATATTCCATTATCGATTATATGTTCAAGTTAGATAGAATATATTACTTTAAATTTCAACAATGATACTAACAACAAATTGGATTATGCACTAAATGCATTTATTCTTTCAATGCATCTAGCTACAAAAAGATACCCGAAGGAAAAATAATTTTAATCAATCGATAAAAATTATTTTCTTGCTTTTGAGATAGCTATATAAATTAACGTTAATGGCACCCGTAATAGTAATAGAAAATTACAGCATCTTTTAACTTGAAAAAGATGCAAATACGAAAACTATGACAAATGTACGTACGTAGAGACATAACGAAGAAAATTAGAGAAGTCAGGATATTTAGAAAAGCCTGTAAATAATAAGCATGTAATAAATCTTGCAATTTGGCAGTAGCTAAAATATTAGTTGAATTATGATGCTGCATAGTTTCTTGTAAGCGCTTAATTTTAGAGATATATTTATTCTCATCACTCAGCCGTTCCAGCTAGTGGCATATGCTTCTATGCATCTTCGGTTTGGCATTCGTACAAAACTGCAGGGTAAGATATTAGTGGTTAGTTGTAAACCGAACGATCCATATATAACTTTGCAGTAACACGAACCTTATGCATGTAAAACATTTATTAACAGAGGATAGCGAATAATCATGAAGACTGCTATGAAAATGTATACTTATACATATGGAAAAGAAAAGGTAACTCTATTTCTATATTTACCATTTCCATGATTTTATATTATATTTCAGATAGAAAGATTAAGCTGTGGAAATTCAGTAAAATTTTTATGCTTGTAAGTTATATTAAAGCTTTTAACAGCGTTACATCTTTTAAATTGTATTTAAAATTCGTAATTTAATTTCTATCCGCCTATTTTCCATTCTCTGTGAAATCACTTCATTCTAATATTAAAGTTAGTTATTTCCTCATAACTTTAAACAAGTTAGCCAACTCGCTGCCACATTTATTTACGTAGCCTACAACATGATTTTTATACCACTAACGATACTAAAGTTTCAGGAATATTGTTTACCAGTAGCACGCAAAGTCTGATATTTTTATATGTGACCTACGTTATAAATTTAAAATTTATATACACGCAGACGAAAGAATATTAAAATTTAGTATTTTCTATACATATATGTGAAAGCAACATATTTGTTGGACATTTGTTAGTATATCGGTAAGTGCTATCTATCGTATTTTAGATTGCACGTACACTATATCTATTCATTGCTCTTTTCAAATATAACTTTGTTTTATAAAATTAAATTTCGTACCACCGTATAAATAAAACAGTTTGTCCTACTAATCTTGATTCCTTAAATATTCGCGATATTTTTTCCAACGTATAATCTTGGAGAATTTGAAAAATCTGTCAGGTATATGTCTTATAATGTAATCGTATTTGTGTCAGCCAGAGTCAACTATCAATTACATAATATCAAGCAAGATCGTCGCAATTTCACATAGCGTGTAATCCCACTCTCGTTCGTTCGTGATTCGTCCGACTATAGCAACAAGCGTTGGAACGTAGGAAAATTTCAAGCGACATTCTCTAAACCGGCTAATTGTGAAGTCGTCGGAACAGGTGCAATGCGATAACTCCCAGCGCAGAAGGATAATCGCAAGGGGACGCGATATCGTGAGGTTTGCTTGGTCGTTCAGACTCATACCAGGACCTGGGACTCCTATCGGACAGACGAGAGAGAAAGGGTATAACTGGATTCAAACTTGGATGAAACTTCCAGGAAAACTGCTCCTGCGGGACGCGTGAGTCGGGCTAATACACTCCAAGGATGTCACAAACGAAACTCGTGACAGGAGCAATCTCGAAAGGCGCCATTGTACTCGTTAATTCGGGCTAAACAAGCACAGTAAATTTCGGAAAAGATATCTCTCGACACGACGGAACACTCTTCCACCGACGGAGTTGTTGTATGAAATTTGTAGATCTTATCTCGTCCTGCCCCTCTCTGTCTCGACTGGGACGCTTTTCATTTCGGTTGATAGTGCAGCCAACGCACTAGCACGCATCTGTAATTTTTGTTTTACCAACGCCAACGTCGCATAGAATCTTTTTGTCCAACTTCTTTATATATCTGGCTGACTCTTGTATTCGTGAAATGGAACGGCGCAAGATTGTCACTGAAAATTTACCCGGACGGGGTAAAATGCGGTACAAGAGTGCAAATTAGAAAGATCGGGCTTGATTTGATAGTAGCTTCTTCTTCGTAATTGGATAAATTTACATGGCTCGTAAGATTAATACAAAACGAGGTGAAACTGTTCAGATGTAATTAGTCCGTAGTTTTTGATTCTAGAAACATCGCAGAATTTTTAATAATTAAATTGAAAGCTTCGATTATTTAATCATAATTATTTTGTAGTACTGAAGAGACGTTAAAATAATTAAGCGAGAATATCGTTATATTATGTTACTAAAATTGTATAAAAATTTCCAGAAATTTGATTGAAAAATAGGAAAGATCGTTGACACGTTGAAAGTACAAATTATAGAATTTATAAAAAAAAGAATTAGGAGTAAAAGATATTTTTTTTAACAAAAAATATTATTAGAAGCATAAAAATTATTCAAATGCCAATCTACGATATCTTATCGTATATTGCACACATCTCTGACATCAAAAGGAACTACCTCTCTCCGAGCGGTCAGATCCTAAAGGTGAGAAGATAACGCTTAATCGTGGAGAATAAGGGGAAACGAATCACTCTTAGGAGGCAGCGGAATCAATAAACGAACTTCCCTTGAATAGCAACACCAGGATGTTTTTACCGGTCGCTTATCTATTAAACGTTCAAGAGGAAAGAAATGAAGTTCCCTGTATAAGGCGTGACAGGAACATAAGGCACAATAAAACTCGGCTAATTTATAACAGCCCCAAGAAAGGTTCTGGACGTTGGCCGAGGAACATGGCTGGCTCGCTTGTCTCCGTTACAATAAGAAAGCCGGCTTAGACGGATTCCTTCGCCTTTGATCGGCGTCATAAAGAGATACACCTGATCAAAGACAGAATTCCACTAGAGATCGCGCCACGAAGAATTAATTCGATTCTTTTGACGTTTCGATCGCGGTACACGCAGCGTACGTTCGACGAACTTCGATTACGTCGCTGAGAACATCGCCACGAACATCACGACATATGTACATTTATCCGGGACGTCGAACAGTTCAGGGAACATGCGGGGATAGTGAAGGAGGCAAGAGGAAACAAAAAAAAAAAAAAAGAAAAAAAACATACTACCGAAGGTAGAATGCTATCTGATTTGTAATACCCGCGGGACCGGTATTTATCACACGTCCGAGTGCGCACGTACTTTCAAAGTGGTGAAAAACAGCCGCGATAGCGGACTCGTTGACGAAACAGGTAATTTGACACTGGTTTTAGTCATTGAAAAATTTTCTGGATCACCTATTTTCATCGTTACCAGTCCGCTCACTTCATTCTTCGAGCATTTGTTGTAGCAAGTAACGCATCTCTGAAATCCATCGGTTCTACGATGACTCAAAAGATACTTCCCTTGTCTTGGGACAATACACGAGTACGTTTGGTCGTTTCTCGAAGAGAGGGAAGGGCAGACACTCGAGAAAACGATACAACCGTGGATATCTCTTGGAGGAAAGTAAATTTGATGTGGCGTAACGGTTGGACCGGGATACCGAGGTCCTTGGAAACGACGATGCTCCAGTCGATGCGATTATCTGAAAAAGTATCTATTGCGTAATTGTTCGCAAAGTGGCAACAGGAGAGGGGCAGTGACGGTAGCGGGAAACGCATCGTACGATGAGCATGTTATCCGATTCACGGTGGGTCAAAGAACATCTTGTTGGTCCAGACGCGGGGAGTCTGATCGAGAATACACTTAGTGCACTCGGTCAAAATAAGAAAGCTGGCTGTAGATGCTTTCCTGTGTTGCTTTGATCGGGAACGTAAAAAGAGGAGCACCTGACCAAAGAGCTGTCTCACGGGAAGAAAAGCATCGTCGTAACGGAGTCTGCGTGTTACAACGACGACACTCAGGGAAACGGCGAGGGACGAAGAAGAGGATGGAGCCACGGCCTGGTGGGGGTAGATCAGAGGGAGAGGATGGTGGAAGCGAAATCTGGCCTCAGTCGTGCGCGACGCGCCATATGCGGTGGACCATTTGTCAAGGCGCTCACAAAGGCCAATAATCTCGCGTGACACGTGTGATTCCCCGATAAAAAGTGTCACGTGCTGGCTGCACACCCCTCTACGACCGGAGGCGAGTAAGCCCCCACCATCATCACCCCGCGAAACTTCACGGAAAAACTTTTTCCCTCGAAGCCGCTCGACAATTTCGTTCCAGTGTCGAACAGAGAGCGGTGTGTCTCGAAGCTCAGCCGTATTTTTTTCTCGCGATTGAATCGTCCGTAGAAAACTAATCTTTCCTCGGAGGAAACCGAAGAGCAAAAAAAGGAAACAGAACGAAGGGTGAAAGAGAGGTGAAATACCTTTGGTGCGGTGGAACAACGCTACACTTATTCGACCAGGGCCCTTTCCGAACGAACGCCGATCGAACTTCCAGAGAAAAGTTTGGACCCTTGGTGCCGGACGCAATGTCGCTGCCAAACGTAAAAGCTTAGCACTCGGACAAGATTGAAAAAGTGGCACGAGACGATCGCGTAGGACGAACAAGGGTAGGCGCCTTTTTTCCCTTCCGACATACGCGAAGTTCGATTAAACGAAAATCTATACTGGCAGTCTATCAAAGCGAAAGTGAAACGAAGATTTACGTTCGATATAATCGAAGCTCGTTCACGATGGAATCGGTGTGATCGAGCGTAACACAACACATCAGGTTGACGTTTAATGCAAATCGCTCTTTTTTTCCACGGTATCTGCTGCTACACGTTGATCGTGTGTGTAACGCGTTCCGACGCGCGATCCCTGATGGACAATCGACGAGGATCTCGTTAAGGACGACCGGTGGAAAGAAGCGAAGAAATTTATGGTGCGACGATCAGAGAAGGTAAGCCGCAAAACACCGAATATAGTTGGTAATTTTATGCTCGAAAAAACTTTATCGCGTGCTCGGTAGGCGGGCCGAGAAATTTATTCAAATTGAGTTGTCGAATTTTTCTACTCTTACGCCGGACAGGTGAAGCCAATGCAATTTCAATGCTAAAAAGACACGATCATTGATGCACTTAACTAGCGCGTATTAAGAAGCACGTGCCCCGTCGACCGGGGATATCGAGTCAGAATATCGGACTTCGGTCCAACAAGTAGATTATCCGGAATCAAGGTCGGCTTGTTGACGATTCGTTGTTATTGTCACGGGATCTAAATTTACGGGGGCAATTTATTTTCTGCCTCTCCTTTTTTTTCCCTCCTTTCTATCCCGATGCTCCTTAACGAGCCCGTGTTAGGAAACAATTGAATATATTTCCCCTCCAAGAACGCGAGATACCTCGTTGCGCATAAAAGAATAATAGGGACGGAAAAATTTCGCCGGGCTTTCATAAAAGTTTGGCGCTACACCATTGTGCAAGCTCTGGTATTAGCCCTCTACCCCTGACAATGTGCAGGCTACAATAGAACGCGGGCTTATTTAACCTAACATAGCCGTAACACGTGTAGCTAGGATGCACAAGAAAAATATACAAAGTGCGTTCCGAGAAATTCGCACACCTGTTGGTACGAGTGGTAAGAAAGACGCGATTCTTCGCGGAGCACCCATAATCCGCTTCCATGTAGCGTTGTGCTCGATGCTTTTGTGTAGATACAGCCAATGATAGTATACCGGATAAACGCGACGAAAAAGGAAAAAAGAATCTGCTCGTTCGATTCTCCATTCGATGCGCGAAATAACATTGAGGTATAAATTTGATAAAAAATAAAAAGCAAAAGGAAAACAGAGACACGAAGGATGTAACAGAGACAACGATAGAGATAACAGATAGAAAAGAGAGAAGAGGGTGGAATCTAATCGAGACACCGCGCGTTATTCATATTCACGCGATCCATCGATCACACGGATTTATCATGCGGACGGTATTTCGCATGTACATGCGCGTTTTATATTTAGCGCGGCTCATTGGCACGGCGCGTTATCGCGCTGCCTCGTATTAAGGCAGGGAATAATTAATTCGAGCTGTGCGATTCACAGATTACAGCTGGTGTTCGTTGATATTTAGAGGAGGAAGGAATTGAATCCCAATACCCATGGACTAGGTTGTTTCTCATTAAACGGACCTCCGGTGCAATTAACCATGACTAACATATTTGTAACACTCGATGAATGGGCCGAAAGCTCACGGGCCGTGACTACGCGACTCTGATTCTCTCCGTCAGGGTAAACATTGGTCCGCATATGCGAGCAGTTTAAACGTTCATACGTTATCATGACGACCGGGCCGAAACTGTACGGCCAGCGCTTCGTTCCTGGAATCGATAAATCGTGTTTTTCGTATCGGTTCTACCCAAACGGGCTCAATGGCCTAGAAAATGCCCAGTGTCGGTCTTTTCGTTCGCTCGCGAACCATCTCTGTCCGGGGCTCTTTTAACCGGGGTTAACGATCTGGAGAGTTTGGCCAGTGGCTCCGGACAACCGTTCGGGAAACTCGTAACACCACGGCTGACACGTCGCGCGATGAAATTGTAAATGGCCCCGTGAGACGACTCGTGAGACTCCGCACTTTAAGCACCAGCCGATATAGTTACCTACGAGGGAATGTTGCTCATGGTCGTGCGGCGTAGATCGAGGTAAAAATACATTCTTTAAAGCGAGTACGTCTGTGTTTCGCGGTGAAATTTTACGGGGGAAGATCGCTTGAGGACTTTTTAGGTAGAACGAATGAAACCGTTCATAATGTTTGATATGAGTTTGATACCGTGTTTTAATTGTAGTTGTAGCAGATTTGGCAACTTTATTGCGAAAGTAGCTAGCGAAAAATTTGGCGTTACTTACTCGATGGAAAGCGTACTTGAATTTTTTGATGGAGAAAGTATGAATAAATGTTCGAGTGTATATATACTTTAAATTAGTATATTCAACCGCAGTAAAACAATCGGATTATGATTATTATTTAAAGTATTTTGGCGATTCCAGCTTTTTTATGAGATACTATTATTTCTTTATGTTTGCGTTTTATTTCATATAGCTAAAAAATATAAGTATTATAGATATAGCTAATTATTCAGTGAGAATTTATTTAAATCTATAGTGAAAAGTAATTTCAAATTGGAAACTGCTATAATTCGTTAAATCTCTCGTTCTTAATAATATACAGATTCATAAATTGACGTATCAATGATTCCAAACTTTCTAACAAACGCGTAGGTACGAATCAATAATTCTATTATATGAAGATTTATAAGAGAGAGAGAGAGAGAGAGAGAAAAGTTATAAACGCAGATATATTGAAACGATCATATGATAATGTGACAACATATGTTAAAAGTATTTTAGTATTGTTTACGTACAGAGTTTGAAAAATTATTTATATGAATCGAATGTCAGATTATCTTTTATACCACGATAGTCTTCGATATAAAGTTGCGTAATGTTATGAATCTGTGCGACGAAATTATGTATGGGTCAGTTTATGTCGTACACTGTTTACGTTGGAACTATAAAACTGCGTAAGTACATATATAGAATAGCATGGGAAAGTTTTATAGTCAGAATATTTTTTATTGCCATCATCTAGCTTTATATATATCCAGAAATACTTTTAATTAAAAATTACTCACTTCGTTTGGCAATAAGCCTAATTTAACCCATTAAATAATATCCGGTTGATTAATCTTGAAATCTGCAAGTTCAATAATACATCGTCGCCGATTTCATTTAAGAGAATAGACTTTGATTTATTAAATGGATCTAATTGACCTGATCTGTAGTTTACGAATCGTTGATTTCCACTGATTTTAAATGGACAGCGCTACAAATAATAATTCACAAATGTTGTTGCGGTTAATATTTTTCGAAATTCGTGTAACATATAATGGAATTGGCAATCTGTATTTGTTTGCAAAATTGAATTTAATGTAATGTATGTATATTGCGACGTAGTTAACGTTACATGTCTAAAATGTATTAAAATCTTCGAAGCCGTTCAATAAATGGCATTAATCTGCATGTAAAATAATGCTTTAAATACCGTTTTAATATATGCATTAATCCTTCGGCTATATTCGATTATTGATTCTGACTATTGGAAATAATAAGTATAAATAATGTAATCTTACCGATACGTGTGTTAATTGCATCATTTTCAACTATAGACAGATGCTTATCAATTTTAAAGATAAAATATGTATCATTTAAACATTCAATTAAACAACTCCATCACGATATATCGAAGAATTAAACTTGTTACAAGACGTTCAAAGTTCAAAACCAATCATATCACATTAGAATACATTAAAATGTTCCACATTACGTAATAAAAGCACGCTCGTAATGCAGTACTCAATCTGAACAGAGATATAAAGAAGTTCAATTCTATGAGAAATCTTGCATACATGTTACTAAATTTTCATAAAATTACTAAAGTACTACCTTTAAAAATCGATTCTTACTTATATTGATAACTTTTACGATGGACGAAGATTATATTGATGGAAGTAATTTTTTAAAAATATTAGATAAATTATTATGCACTTAAAATTTTGCACGGGTTGGTGCGACACGACGTCGAAAAGTACATCTGAAATGAAATAGTACAGATAATTAGAAGTTACGCAAGAGGATAATTTTCAATCGAATAAAAATCTTCACAAAATTTCCTGAAGCAAGCTGTTTCAGTAAACGACTTGTTGGTAGGATACGTCAAAAGCCGTGGCCAACTAATTAGCCAATCAAACAGCTTATTAATTAGCGACCATACGTCCCATATGATGACTGAGTAGTTATTAGCAGAAGTTCGTGTTACTAATACCCGCGGGGAACACGAAATTCGACGTATTGCCGGGCTCGGATCGATTTTCTATGGATTGATGTGCGCCGAAACAGATTACTAGATTCCCTGTCAAAATACATTAGTCAGATCGATTGAAATTAACGTTTAATACTTTTATTGTGATAAATTCATTACATGAAAAGAGAATGATGTATTATCTCGCGTGTCGGGGATTAAAATAAAGTTAAATATCGTCTGTGTCATATATCGATGTACATAGTATACCTATCGCCTGTGCGTATTATTCATAATAATAATCCATAAAATAACGCGGATAGGGTGATCGATGAAATTTTCGATAAAAGGATATAAATTAACAAGAAAGCCGTCGAATTCTCTGCCTCGTTCGATAGTATATAGCCGTAACCAGCGTTTCACTGTGAAAAAAAGAGAGGAAAGAGAAGAAAAGTTCGCTCTTTCCATTCATTGTATCGGCGTTCTTTTCAACTTAAATGAAAATACTTTCAAGCTTTGTTGTATGCTTCTATCATTTTTTGCTTTTCCCTTTTTTCTTTAGTTTTTTTGATTTGTTTAAATTCAATTAATCGCAATTGAATGGCTCTTACATATTTATCGCACAGACGAGTTTCATTCGATTTAAAAAGCCATTAGCCGATGTATATTATGGAGAATAAATTCTGCTTTCTAAATTCGCAATTTAGGTCGCATTAGGTTGGAAACAGCGCTTAACACCGTGCGTCTGTTACGGTCGAACTGAAATACTTAACTTACAATTAGAAGCCTAATTACGTGCTATTAAGTAAACGAAACGTGGCTCATTTACGTATTAATGCTAATCCGATATAGACAAAAAAGCGGAACTTCTTCAACATTCTAAAGAAAGAGACAGAAATATTTAAAGTAAAACGAAGAACAAATTAATATTACTTTTACGTGAAAGTGACGATTACTGTATTTAATGAACTCATTATATTCAATGCTTAAAAACTATCTCGTATTTAACGCTATGATAGAATTACGACTCTCGGTATTTGAAAAATTGTATTAGAAAAGTTAGTGGTTGCTTAGAAGAGTTAACATATTTGATTGAACAGTTTAAAAAGTCGCATCTATAATTTATTGAATTTACGTCAATAGTTCTTCGATCTAACGAATAAAATTTAGTTTTTAGAACAAATAACGAAGAAAAATTATAGTATAGAATAAGCGTTTAACATTAAAACTATCAAATCCGCGAAAGTAACAGGTTTCAGTCTCGTGTTTGTATAATTACTAAAGATATATAGATAATTTGGATGAAATCAATGTTAGCTTTTATCGAGATCAAAATACAATTATCTTACATATACGGTATTCCTATTTCGTGTTCGACGTACAATTGCTTAAATGCACGTTAAATATTTAGACTCTTCCAAGATCCTACTACTTAGAAGCAGAAATTGATATACTCCACATAGTACAATTTAATACAAAAATAGTATTCATTACGTATGAAACAATAAGCAACGAACTTCACTAATCCTTCGATATACCAGAAACGTATAGTGACAACTATTCCTGTACGAACATTCTTCTCAGTTGACCAAAATCCCTCTGATCGATCCATTCAAAACCATATCGTATCACATTGAAAAACACATTACGTAAGAGTAAACTATCAAAGACGCGACATAGCTACGTTGCACCAGTTCTTGGCCTCGTCTGTAACGAACCGTTCTATGACGGTCTAATATAAAATTCGTTCACACGAGCCAGAAACCAGCGACAAAGGTGCAAGGTCTTGGTATCTGAGATGGCTCGTCGAGGGTGTCGCGCCGGCTCGCCAAGGGTAGCTCGTCGAGAAAGACGCGAGGAGAACGAGGGGAAGAGCTGGAAAAGGGCTATGTAGGGGTCAGAACGCGCGAAATAATCTCTCCTTTCCGCGAATAAAGTGGATGCGAAGGTGGGCCCTCGTTAGTTTCCGCTTGCCGTAACTCTTCGTGGCAAGATGCACGAGCCGGTATTATTCTTGGCCGGAATAGTGGATCGTTAGGTTTAATCGTGCGGGCGTTTTCGTCGCGACGAACGGCACAATCAGCCGCGAGTAATCCCGCGCTCGACCGAACCTTGCCCTCTCACCCTCGTTTTCTCTTTTTTACCTAGACGGTAAGAGGGGAAAAAAGTGATCAACGCGGTGGGGATAAAAGCGAGGAAAAATGCTTCTCGCCGCCATTCGCGTCTAATATACAAAGAGGCTGATACAACGGACCACTTTTCTGCAATTTCGGGGGCCAAGGAGATTGCAACCGGCTGGCACACAATACAATCTTCGCGTCTTCTTTCTACATCCTACTGCTCCACATAATTTGCCGCACTCTCTATCATGTCAAGACGAACGTTCTATCACGAAGCGAGGGGATGATCCGGTCTGTGAACGTTTTTCGTATCGCGTGATGGTATTGATATACAGGGCGATTCCGAAATTGAGATATAAAAAAGTAGGTCGGAAATACAACATTGAGATCCTTTTTTGTCTCGTTTGACTATCTAATGGTATGGTAGACAATCTGGTTTGTCGTATCTACTTTTGTTCGCGTGTATAAATTTATAAAGACGGTGGACGCTCAACAGTCTACGGTATAATTATATGCAATGTGCGGTAAGTTTCAGTAATTGATTTATGTTAATAATATTGTAACTATCGTCGTTGATTTCACAAATACGTTCTTGCTTTACGGAACTGAGTAACCGCAACCTGGTAACGATTGATGTTTGAGATCTTCGTCTTTTCGAACTTGGTATTGTCTATTAATTAACAGTTATTTTTAGTGTGGACTGTTTCTATGATGTAAGAGTAACACCAAGAGCAATAAAACCGACCAACATCATAAACTATAGTATTATTGAGATCATTTTCAGTATTCTGTGAATTGTTACAATAATTCAATTATTGAATTTATTATGTCGTTTAGAATCATATTAAATAGCGACGTTTTTTGCAAACACAAATAGGAATATCTGTAATTGGTCAGATCGAATGAACGTGTTATTTTTAACAATAAATATTACAGGTAAACGGAAAGAAATTTTCGAACTCGATTTTCTAAAAAACGAACGCACGTATAAAACAGTTTTGTTCGATATTTTTAGCTCACCTTTACGTTATGAAATCAACTATTTTTTGAATATATCGCGATTTCAGAATCACCCTGTATGAATTGGCCGTTACGTTCGCTTGCGATCGTCGTTAAAACAAGGTACACGGACGATGTGGCTCGATGATAAATCTAGAGTTTCTCGTGTTTTCATTAGACGCGATAAGTCGCGGTAAAAGTGCACTACGCCTGCAACCCTTGTGTTTATGCGGATTAACGATAATGGAACGTCGCGTTCTACGGTTTCGTGAGAAATACACTGAAAATTGTAACTTAAACTTTTACGCGTTGTTCGTTGCTGGAGTTACAGGTCTGTGCGCCGCTTTTCCCTTTGACTGCTTCGTTTTTCCGGCGTGGAAAACGTTCTGGAAATGTTGAAACAACTGACCGCTTTTCCTTTTTTCCCACTTTTCGTTCGAGACATCGTTGGGACATGGAACCAACTGACTTTTTTTTCTATTTAATACAATAGCAAGTTACATTGCAATTATTTCTCATTAATTTCCTTCAAACTTTTAAGGCTATTCAATAAATCGGACGGAAAAGTGTGTGACGTATTTACTTATGGATATTAAATACAAAATTTACTAAATAAATGAATAAATTTTACTAGATTTTCGCAAACATTTAAGATATACTTCCTCAGCGTTAAAGATCATAATATTTAACAAGTAATATCATATTTATATTCAATTTTTTTAGTTGAAATTAGTTGAAACTATTTTTCTTTAGCAGTACTCCAAAATATTAAAATGTAAAAGAAATTGGTATTACCTTTTTTTTAATATTACCACGATCGTAGAAAAAGTAAGAATTATAAAACAAAAATTACAATTACGAAAATATCGAAAGTGGAGAATTCGTTTCTGTATGAAACATTTTATTCGATACAATCTCCTAAGTAATGTCTGAAATTCTCGCTTGCGCTTGTTCTGAAACGCATGTTATGAATAATAAATATTTTGTGAAACACGAGGAGAACGGTGTTCGTCCATTTAGAATAATAGATTGCATTTGTTACGAGCAATTGTGATAGAATGTCTGTAGATTTCTTTATTAAACTTTAAAGCACCTTTAGTGGATGGAATTACACCTCTTCAACTTGCTTCCTTCGATCAAGTTTCCTTCTCGCGTAGGAAGTCTCGTAAAGTTAAAAGTTGTATAACTCGTCTTCCTTGCCGTGAATACTATTTTAAACATCATCTGAATTATTTAACATTATTTTTCTCATGCATGGATTAACCTCATTACGACGTATCGGAGAAGAACCCGTTTCCCATAAAATGCGACAAAATCGCAGTTAATTATTGACACTTCCCCTATTAAGTACTAAAAAAGGGAATCTCCATGAACTCATTAAACTTTTATGATCATCGGATAGAGTTACACTTTTCTAACACGATTCTTCATACAAGTTTCCTTCTTCGCATAGGAAACTTTCGTAAAGAAGTTCAACCATCTCTCTCAATAGTAATTGAACGTTATTTTTAAGCACTGCATAAATGCTAGGTTCTCTCTCTTTATTGCTAGTAATTACAGTATGCTTTTCTCCTATATCCTTTTTACATTATTCGATCGAACGATACCTCTTCAAGCTGATATCGATATCGATTTTAATCTCAGAATATTTATTACTATATAAAATTCAATCATCCATGTTTTACGTCTTAGTAAGAAATCTTTTAAAATTCAGTTAAATCTAGTTTTTAATTTGTTAAAAGGTGTGTCGTTTATTAAACATATCTTATACGATACATCTACCTTATCAACACTTCGCAATCGAATTGACAATTTAATTAAATACCATTACAGTTTTTCAATTTTAATCACGTATTTCTTTCAAACTTTGCTTCCATCTTCTTTCTTTTATTCAAAAAAAAAAAAAAACTAAAGATTCGATAATTAAATTCGATAATATGTTTCACATCAGAGAAGACAATTTTCCTGTATTTAAAGTAATGGAACAAACTGGTTACCAATATTAATATTAAAACTCATACCCTTTTCTATCTTCATCCTTAATTGTCTTTCAATTTTTCCAATTATCCTCTTTCGACATCGAAAATTAAGGGACGCTGTTATTGTAAGATTACACCTAACGAAATTCAAAATTCTACGAAAATGATATCATGTCACGTGTTAAAAGAAGAAATTTTCTTTCACTTAAAATAACAAATTACATTTTGAGTGTCAAATGGAAAACTACATTTCTGCAATTTGATCCATCGTTTGCCCGCAATCTTCTCTTTCTCCTCGTGTTATTTGAAATAAAAAATAACTCGATAGTTTTCAATTGGACGATCAAATCGTGTCAGAGTTACTGGTATGCTGTTTTCAGACACTGTTCCGAATCGAGCACATCATGATACTGCACGTCCCACAGATCGGTTTTTCCTCTATCGGGGCCGACGTATTGCGGTTAAAAAATGATCTGCCTGTTATCAGCAATTGACGCGCACCCTTTGATTCGCTCGCAGACGATGAAACTATTGTTCGTTCTTTGCACTTTGTGGAGAGCAAACGTGGCACGAGATACAGAATCGTATCGCATCCGTTCAGTCGTGTGTCCCAATTCGTGAATCGTCAAACGTATTTTAGCGGAATTTGATGGAGCCTGGCTTCGCTCGGTCAATACGTTTTCGCCGCGTAATTAAAAGTTACTCCGTTTTATAAAAGTATCCCGCTGTAGGACTGTGTAAATTAAATCGCGCGGAGATACAACATCGAGGACGAACAGACACGCGGCGCGCAACAATTTTACATTTAAATTCTGGAAACAATTCTTTTTCTTTTTCGTCCTCATTTCCTGGAACATCGTTGGCCAGGAACAAATTGAAAGAACGAAATTTTACAAAACGCGATCTCTTCGCTTGAGAAAGTGGAGGGTAAATTTCGTCGCGGCTGGAAATTTTTAAGCTGCCGACCGACTTTGTAAAATATACACGCAGGCTGCAATTTTTGTAATTTGAGAAACGGCGAAGGGTAATTTCGTTTGCAATTTCCTGTCGAAAATGTGGGGTGCGATGTTCCTCGGCTACGTAGTTTTTCCACAGAGTTGATGTTGAACATTTTGAACACGTTCGTGTTTAGCAATTGCAATATTATGTAGTAACGCTAATATTTAGACGCTACTATTTGAACTTAATGAATTGATGAATATATAATTGCGTACTTGGTAATTCAGGAAGCCACGAATTCAAATATTCTCTATAATATTCTATATAACAATTATAATAATATAAAAGTAACGATATGTATATAAATATAATAAAAAACGTAATAAATATTTGTTTCCTCTATAGTTTCATATTACTCTGTTTGATGCATGTATAAATTATTCAACAACGATTTCTGCGTACTAGCGATTTATTGATTAGCAATTATACGTACACGTTCCTAAACCTTTGAAATCTTTACCTATGTTAGGTCAATAGAAAGAAAAATGTAATGGGCCTAATAAGGTCAATGACCTATCCCGATTGTAGTTACCGTCAAATCCCCTCCAAAAAAAGCATAATTACATTTAAACCATTAAAGTTATAATTACAATTACAATCAATTGTTCTTTCATAACATTAACAGAATTGATTTAAGAATTCGCCATTATAAACATTTTGCCCAAGTATGTATTAAAAAGTTATAATATTCTTGACATATATATATATATGGAATGTATATACGTACGTGTAATATCCATAAATAAGTATAAAATATAAAATACTTGTATTACATGCAAATTGTTCTTCGTGTTGGAAGATTCTCGTGTTAAAAGGTAACTTTGATCAAAGTATAGATTTTATGCGTCACTAAATCCCCACGAGGCGTACGGTAAAAAAAAAAAGAAAAAAAACACTTTACGACTCGACTGCATTTCCGTATCTCGGCGACTCTGTCTAAAAAAGTTTCGTAACAAAATTTCTAACGGGCCAGGAAGTTTATCGCGACGAGCGTCGTCAGCGTCAGTTCATTTCGATTATCAGCCGGACCTTTTTTCTATTAAACCTTAACTTCTTATCGAGTTACGCAAATGGACCATAACAGAATATATTAAATCGTTATTATAAGAAAAGGCAGGACGTCTCGGTTATTCAATTAAATATCGTACAGTTTCCCAGGGAAAGTTTAAATTGACGCGTGCCACGTTCGACGATTAACATCGTGGATTAAATGAAGAGGTTTAATAGAAGAGATATTTTTAAAACGAAACCTTTAACGCGGAGAAAAAAGATTCATCGTGATATTCGGCACGATGAGTTACGCAATAAATGTGTCTCAATATTTTGATAATAAACTATGCATCAGGTGTAGGAGAAGAGTCCGTGCTTCTAGTTTTATACCTTTTGTATTTTCATTCTTAGAAATTGAAATATTCTTCGCAATCATTTATAACCGAATCACGTATAACTGGATCATTTATCGGGACGTGGAATGGTTGGAAAATGGAACGTTAATTGTAGATATCTGGAGAATGAAATTGAAAAGTCTAGGAACGGCTGAATTGCTTAATTTATCTTTCGAGAGATGCGTATAAATAAATAAAAGAATAATAATATAATATCAGGCATTGCATAATATTTAAGTTATCGGTCCGTAGTTGAACTCTTGAATATAAAGAAAGCATCGTATCATCTTCAAGGAAGACTTGTCATACAGATATAGTAATCGTATAAAATAAAAGATAAGTGGAAATGGCTTTATGCGTTCAATATTAGAAAATATACAGTCTCGGGATTTCCTCTTCGGCAACAAATTATCGAATTATTACAAGAAGATCCAATTAATTTAAGAAACTATTACGTGATATCGAACGTATAAAGAATCATCCGCGATTACAATTTAACAAAGCCATGAAAAATGAGTAACTGTTACTTTCAATACTCGGCAAAAATGTGAACAAAAGTGTTTCAAGAACAAATGGAACATACGTTTCCGATCCTAAACGCATCAAAAGTTACGCAATCGTTCAAGAGTCCATCGGTTTATCACCAGCCAACCCCAAACGTATCAACAAAACAGCCACCCAACCCTAGTCTCTCTTCTCTTCTCGCATTCATTCATCCCCGAAAGGTTTCCGCGAAGGCTATAAAACGATCGATCGAGTAGAGGCGAGACTGCGTTTATACGTGCGAGAAACAAGCCTGCCAATAAATATCCCGAAATCCAAGTTAACGACCGTTCGCGCGCGCTACAAACAGGGCAAAATTCCTGGAGGACCCGTGTCACCGTTGCCACTATCGTAGACGCTTCGTGGCAAAAACGGGGAGGAAAAGGACGACAGGGAGCAGGTTTCGCGTGGACTACAGCCGGGCCACGTCTAATTACGCCCGTTGATTTATCTGCCGCGAAGTGGTCCCGAACTTGAACGTAAGGGTGAGCTGCCAAAACGCGCGATAAACGACAACGAGGAGACAAACGGGCAACGATGGCGTAAGCCGAGCAGGAGCGACGAAGAGGGCGAGAAAAGATCCACCGGTCGGTACCGTGCAAACCATCACTGAATCATGGGTGTTTGAGACGGGAGTATGTAAACGCGTCTTCGTGGTAGCCGGCACGGCACTTAACAATTGCTTAAAATAACCAGAACTGCACGGACCGTTCGGTGGAAATCGTTTTGCGTCTCGTTTTCTCGAGCCGTGGCCGCGGATTGTCGTCGGATCGAGAGGAAGGAAGGGAGAAGATAAAGAAAGAAGGGAAGTCCGGAATGGATGGAATCGCGTTTTAAAGGGAGGAGAAAAAAGAAAGGAGGAGGGCGAGGGGCTGGAGGAGGATAAATAAACGCGAAACACAGACCGATACCGAAAGAGAAATGAGCTGAGAGCTAGAGGGAGGGTTCCGAGGCGAACCAGGGTAAATGACGGAGGGAAATCGAGAGGGAAGAAAGAGGAATGGATAGGAGAGCATAGTGAGTAGTGGTGGCGCATAACGTAGGACCCGCAGCTGCGGGAGGTCTGCGCTCATTTTAGGCAGCCCCTTACGAGAAGGAAAACAGTGTTACACGATATCACGTGAATATATTATTTCGACGCCGGTCCGTGTGTCTTCTTCTCTTCGACTCTGCAGCCCATCCGGCTGTAATATATTAAAAGAAAACAGGCGTATTTAGTTTCGGGATAGTTGTAGTGGGCGAACGGCATTGTTTTGCTTTCTAACGCGTGCCGCTAAAAGCCGATGTTGCGTGCAACGACTAGAAAGTCCATCGTTTTTTTAACGTAGCCACAAAAAAGAAAAAGGGAGAAAGAAATAACAGAGAAAGAGAAAGAGTGAGAGAGAGGCAAAAAGAAATTTGAGTTCGTTTTTGGAACTGGATGTACAGATATAACGTAGCATTTGTTCGTAAAGCAAATACTTAACTAAAAATAAACGAGTGTTATGAAATACCTTTGAGGTAGTAAGAGCATTGTATAAAAAAAAAAAAAAAGAAAAATAGGAGGAACAGCTCGAACAACGATCTTATGGATGCTACTCTCATTCTCTGGCAACTGTATCGTGTCTGCGTTGCTCCTCTGAAATTGCATTAATTTATTTCTTCCGTCCGCTTTTTCTCTTTCGCCAACCGGTAAAATATTAGCCACACGACAACCTGACAATGCAACTTACCTGATAATATTTCTCGCCTTGCCTCACAACGAGATACCGTGTAATATCACGAAATTGCTGTGTCGAATGGACGAATCAATCACGAGAATTAATTACATTCAGTTGGTCGGTGTTGTTCGCCGTTGATTACTCCAAGGTTAATGACGCTTCTGTGTATGCGTGAGTATGCGCTATCACGATAGATACGCCAAGTTATTGTTGTTTGCCATAACAACTATGTCCATTTAATTATTCTAATTTAATTATCATCACTCGGTTAGGAATATTCCTTCCCTTCACCACCCCCCACCTCATCCACCTCTTCATCCTTTGAGTAGAAGGGTAGGGCAATGTCATGCGATCCTGTAGGATTACATTGCACAGAGCGGGTAGTACTGGCTTGCATTTTCATGGAAACAGGATTACAGCTGAAAGTTATTTAACTTTTCAGTAGCGACAGGAAATTTAACTTGCTTCGAAGTGCCCCCTTAATATAGTCGCTGTGTTCTGGCGAGGTATAGCGACGATGATGAACCACATTTTACGAGCGAAATCAATTCGAGAAAGGAATTAAAACGGTGAATTGGGCAAGTAACGGGAGAAGAAATAATTTTATGAATTTCTAATTTCTGCTTATTTAGTACAAGCGCTTTTCCATCACATACTCATTCGTATAGTTATTTGATAGATTCATTCATCGCTTATTATACTTATTGGGTAAGACTTAAAATATAACGAGAGTTCAAAGATGTGTTCGTATCGTCAAATTCCACAAAATGAGAAATCTGGAGCACGTGCAAAATTTTTAACCCTAACACTATCGACGACTAAATTATAGAACTAGTACCAGGAGAATCAAAATGAAATATGAACGCCGTAGAAGAGAAACGTGATAAGCCACATTTATCAAATGTTAAATAAAGCAGTTTCAAAATCCAATCCTATATTACTAAATATTGTTCGAAATCAAATATGTATTTTCGTCACCCTTCTAAGTATTTCAAAACGTTATTTGCTACGTAATAAAATATACAGTGTTTTTACAATATTTCGTGTATTCATATAACAGATTAATGCTATTTTGATTTCATACTAAAATAATTTTCTTCAACCACCAATTGATATAAATTGATACAAATACCAATTGATATTAATAAAGATCAGAAAATTAGGAAAAATAGACTTATCTTCCCCACCTAGTTTTTATATAACGTAAAAAGGATCAAGATTTCATCTATAAGCTTTACAAAAACTCACTGAAATCCCTCGAAATGTACCTCAAAAATTATAAATCCATAAAACTGCTCTAAGAAGAAAAGTACGAATTGTTCGTCGAAACCTCCGTGGAAACACGGGAATCGTAATTTATCGGCAGCGATACTTTACGGTCACAGCGTAAAGTAGCTGGTGACGCGCCATAGATCGTTACGCACTTTCTCTAGCATGACTAAACTACGTTGCGTAGCCAAACTGGCAAACCTGAAGCACTATTTACGTCGGGAATGCACGAAAGTACTGTTTTCCGGTGACTTCGTTTCGGATCATTATTTTTATACCGCGTTTTCGTCAGTTCCTCGCGTCCTGCTGCTTTTCTCTCTTCTTCGTCCAGTATTATGGGATCTCCGCGGGGAATCACTCGACCCGTTTCTCTTGTTCGTCGTGCATATTAAACGTCCGTTAAAGAATTGGTTACGCGACAGTATAACGAGGATTTCAGTAACCCCCGCGACTATTACTGGTTTCTTGCGGCTCTGTGGGCTTTTTAGCCGCTTTAAAGTGTCCCCCGTGAGAGGCAAAGCCGCCCTACACGATAGTACAGGATTACGCGGCACAAAAGCGAACGCCTCGCCATGCATTTTCATGAAAACAGGATTACAGGCGAACTTATTTAACTTTTCAGTAATCGCGCGCCCGCTAGCTCCGGCAAGCCTCTCCTTTAAGGGAGTATTCTCTTGTTTGGACGGTTAAAGAAATTGATTTGTTTTTCGCGAAGCTCTTTTTTCTACAGCTTAACGTTAGAAGGACGTGATTTTAAATTTATACGTAGCAAGTCGGATGAAAGGAAAGAATTAAAGTTGTTTAAGAGAAAGGAAAATGTCGCTAGATGTTCCGGGATTTGGATAAGTCGGCGCCTTTCGTGTAATATATGTTTCGTATAATATATGAGAGAAGAGGAGGAAGAAAAAAACTTAACGCCTGAAATTGGAACGTTAGGTGGAAAGATTTAATATTGCGCGAAGATATTCGAGCACGTTCTTCTTGGAAACGTATCGTGCGAATTCGCTCCCCCGCTATGTCGATGTCTGCAATAATTTTTCCTAATTGCTTATAAAAGACGACGAGAAAGAAACGAAATCAATGTATTTCTCTTACAAAGGTATATCTCGTATCAAAATTTACTACTCTGTTTTTTATTTTCATATTAGTATCAAAACACCAGGATAGCAATTTTTGAAATAATTTATTAGTTGATAAACTACATTTCGTTCTGATTCATCGAAATATAATTAAAGCTTCATTTCGATTTAAAAGAATAAGATTACTTTACGATTTTTGTATTGTAAATTACAGTCAAAATAAAAAGATATACAGAAATATACTCTACATAGTAAAGATTCGATAGTGAGAGTGAAAGTAATTTTTCAAAACTTTCTACAAATATATCGAAAACAATCTTTTCAAAATTTAAAACAATCTAATCCTTAATTCAGTCTGAAACATAGACATTGTGTAGAAAGTGACACTGGAAATAAAAGTATCGATTTTAGCAATCAACTGCTGGAAACTGGAATGCGAGCTATGGAATTGCATAGCACTTTAGTCGAAGCTACGACTATTTTTCGGCGTATTTTCAGATAAACAGTTATCGGGGCTCAGGATCGCGTGATAAACCAACGACGCGGGCTATTTACGATGAAAGTATAATTGGAAAAAGAGATGTTTAATCTGGTTAGTGGTGGCTTATGGGGAAGGGTAATAGGGCAGGCTAATTCGGACTAATATTTTGTCAAACTCTATTGTGAACTCTATTGTTGCAGAGAGCGCGGTTTCGAGTAACTGGAGCAAACGATGTTGCTCGAGTAACGAGATTTTTTTAAGACACTTTTCTTTTTTCTTGTAACACGGGCAAAGTTTAAGTAGCTTGTAATGGGTGAAAGGAAGAAAACAGAAGAGCCATGTAGATGTTTCCGTAGTTGAATCGGAGTTTCCTTGGAATTTTCTGAAAAGTAGAGCATAAAAGAGAAGAATGATATTCATTTGTTACTTTGTGGAATTTTCTCGAATGTTTTTCGTAGATAATAGTAAGGTTAAGGCGAGGGATTTAAATTTACACAGTAAAAAAAAAAAAAAAATTGGAACTTTCACGTAAATTACACGCGTGTACCTACTAAATATTATTTATTATTATTTCTTAAAAATATTTATCCAATAAAGAGGATTGGTACATATATATATGCGTAGAGAGAAAACAATTTATCTATATAAAATACAAATTTAAGTGATTTGCGTAAACTTTTTGATTATAGATATTATAGAGAAGGATTCAGAATGTTTTTTTTAATTCAATAAATTAAGTAATATTCGTAAAACGAAATTCAACGTTGGAAAGAGAAATTAAGTATTAAAATCTATGAATTTAAATCTTTTCGCGACTTGCTTAAAAACATTCATTTTAGTAATCAAGGAAAACTTGACTAGCTATCCAAATTTTTCAATGTACTGTAAGCATAGAAAGTTTGCTTGACGCGTAACGAAGGAAGGAAGGGAAATGCAAGAAGTAGGTTCGTCGAAAGTTTCATCAAACTCCTTCGTAACTTTTGAAGTTTGCTCGAGTGATTGAAAGAAATTCTACTTGTTAATTAATCAGTATTTTTAAGCGTCTTTTAAAAATCACCCAGATCAACTCTACCGTTTTAAATCGATCCATTTAACAGGATTCTCGACTCTTTCGTTAAAATGAACGTAGCACATAAAACGCCCTTAGTAAAACCAATCTCCATAACAAAGATATAATAATTTCTACTTTCATTTGTTACATCACAATTAGTGAGAAACTCAATCTGCTATAAAAGAAATTATAAATAAAAGAACTTTCTCTCTCTCTCTCTCTCAATTTCTTTGATCTCTTTGTACAACTCTGTACGAGTTTGTATAACTTTTTATATCAGTATTTTATCCACGCCTTAATAACGCTCAGAACCCTTTTTTTAAAAAAAAGGAACAAATATTGGCGGTAATGTTGGTGACCGGCTTAAAAATAAGAAATCATCGAATAGTTTCCATTTCGACTATTTTACTCATCCAACACAAAAAAAGCTAAATATGTTCTTAATTAAAATGAGCGTCTAGAACAGGTAGCAGAATAAGAGAACGAAGTCAATAATTAATCGATTTACCTTATCATTTTCTCTATGTACTTTTAGTTAATTAAAACAATAAAAATATATATATTGAATTACTTTTGCCAAAGGTTATGAAACTAAATGAACCTAATATTTAAGGTCAATTAAATTAGGATATTATAGAAACAATGAGAAAAATAGTTTCCAAAAACGATTGTTTTTGGAAAATTGCATTCAAACGTCCTTTTTATAGCTTCGTTAATTACAGAAATTTAGACGTAGAACTTTGTGCATATTTCCATATATCTTAATTTATATCCTTTACAAAAATACAAAGAGAAACATAGATACGCAGAAGGCAAAGCTATGTCTGTATACTAATATTGTAGGAATACTGTCAATTCCAAGGATATTAATGAGAAAGAGTAAAAAATTTACAAAGAAGAATTCTCTAGCGAGACCACTGTCGCAAAAAATACTTGTATGCAAACGTCTCATAAATTCATGAAATATTTACATGCAAGTCATAAATGGTTTTGTGATGCTCAATGCTCATTCAGATGTTACAAGTTGCAAAAGAGTCCGCCAACGCGTATGTATGTCATAAAAGTATCTTTGTCGTCTCATTGCCATTTTTATGCTTACGAATCGTGCCAAAGTGTCGCGATAAAGCTAAAAAATACAAATGAGATTCGCAACGTCTCGGTACATAAGAACGTTGCCTTCTTCATTGTACCGTGGCAGTAACAGCTTTCGGCCCAACGACACCGCCTCCGATGAAACCTTCTTCCTTCAATCTGCAGTGACGATTTCATCTTATACTCCTTCTATTCAAGTTTTATCACGACTATGGTAGAAAAGTCATCTGCGGTAGAATCGAGTGCAAGTAGATTCTCGGGCAAATAGAATGTCGTAGACATGTAACGACTAAGATCTTTGAGATCCGTGGGCACACGGTTCTGAACTTGCAAGCATAACTTTAAGAAGTTGTATAATTCAAAAAGAATCGACTGATTTCTCCATTCTATCGTTTAACACAGGTATATTTTTTAGATAATGATAGGAAATAATACATCTCAAAAATTATAGAAATTTTTAAACTGAAAATATACCATAAAAGCTCTTTTACCTAGAAAACTATTATTTGAGACAGCAAACAAAATTACAATAACGTGCAAGAGTATCTTTTAAATTTTATATCCAATTTAATAGAGATCAGCAATTAGAAGATTATAGTAATAACATACATAGGATGAATTACTACGAAGAAATAATTCTTCGGTTATGTAAAATTAAACGATAAACTAGATAATTATAATACGCTTATCAATTACGTTCTCCGATGCACATATCCCGTGTCACGGAAAAGAGAAAAAATCAGAGTATCCCAATCATTTGAAAACATAAGCCATCAATAATACCAATGTAATTCGATTACGATCTCTTCTCCGCCCTTCCCTCCATTTTCGTCTCGTCGAAAAGGGAACATCAATCTTGACCGTTCAATTTTCCCTCCCATTGTCACATTAGAATCGATAATTCATTTCAAAGCTTCCGATATTCCAATGATATCACACGACCATCGTTCGCGTCGAACGATATTAGACCGCAAGTTGACGACACTCGATGAATAAAAGAGAAAGAAACAACGCGGAAAAGAGGAAAGCAGGAAAGGAAGAAGGAAAGAGTGCGTACATGTAAGAAGAAAGAGAAAGGTAGAGAAGAAGGAAGGAAAAAGACTCGATGATCGAAATGTTGGAGGAGAAAAGTTATTGCCGTGGCGGTAATGAAGCCAGAGGCACGGAAGACAAGCGGTCGGTGTCTGTTTGGAAAGAAAACACTTATTAGCAGGGTGGATCGTGGTTCTGGCGAGGGCTGAATTTAAATCGGTACACGTGGCACGGTGACGGTAGCAAAACGTAGAAAAGGAAACGAGCGACAGCGCGCGACAAACGTTGGAGAAAACCGGTGAGGAAACGACAGACAACGCGAATCTTGCGTTCAGCAGCGCAAATCCAAGCGGGCCCAGGGGATCTATTTTAATTATGCCCGGAGAAAATTTGCAAGAAAAATATATATCGTGGCCCCGTGTGCGTATTTGCTCCACGCAGGGAAATAAACGGATGACTCATAATGTTAATAAAGACGACGGAAGAGGGAACTTTGAAAATCGAGCCGTCTGCCCGGGCACTCGATGTACTCGCGATACTCTTCCGTTTTAGTATTTCGTTCCTTAAATGACAATCGAGTTAAACGTTAACTCGATCATGTTCGTGCTGCAGAGAATCTATTTGAACTGTGCGGGACAGATAGAGAAAGAAAAAGGGGAAGAGAGAGTTCGACGGAAAATATCGTTATCCTTCTTGTTCGTGTCAGAGAGAACGTGAGACTGTTCTTTTTCGTTTTGGTTCTAGAACGATGAATTTCTGTATGCAGAACTGTCTGTTTTCTTTAAAGGGTTGTCTTGCTTCTATCGATGTCGGTATTAGAGGCATATGCGGATGAAATTGTTAGTATAAGGGGGAAAGTTTGACGTCGAGGAATACTCTTTGTAACGTTACGTGTTTTATGTAAATCCGAAATGAAGATTTGCAAACATTATTAAAAATATCTTTGAAATATATGAAGATCGTGTTCAAAACATGACAAGATATCAGGAATGATCTGGTAAACATGTTTTGCATATGTTTTATTGACTACAGATGTTTTAGGCTGAAGTATGCAAGAGATAATAAAAATTTTTCTCTTTTATTTGGATGAATTTTACAATCAATTCTCATTGAGAATTATAAGTAAATTTTTTTGGCGTTGTACAATGTCGTATTTAATAAGTGTTTATCGTGTGTTTAATTCTAATTGAATCTAGTGCTTAAATCTAAAGGGCAATGTCAGATAATAGAAATGTAACAATATATATTTCGAAAAAAGTTATCGTTTTTAAATAGTGCCAAATAGATCTTTTCCTACACCAGAGACAGGAACAGAAATAAAACACGTTCACAAGCAATGTTATTCAGAAAATCATTTGGTAAATCAAGGCATATCGAAGAAACGAACTAGAATTCTAGGTTGATCTTCAGTGAAAAATACTTCAATTTTGGGTTTAAATATTGCGTACCAGCATGATACAAATATAATTAATAAATATATAAACGTGATTGTTCGAATTCTTTATTTCTATCAATATATTCATTGGCTCTAGCTTCGATGTAATATATTTCCTTTTTATTGTTATGAACATAATTGAGATGATTGTAGTTCCTGTTGTGTAAGTTTTACGTGCATACCAGGTCGATGAAATTCAATACGATGCTGAAATCAATATTATATTTGCTGTAGAACAGAGTAATGTTGGCATACCGTAGTAATGACGTGCCATGCCGATACGAATTTCAGAGCTGAAATTTTTCAGCTGTTGTAAATTCTGTTCCGGATTAAATTCCCTTGTTACCGTTAGCAAATCTTAACAAACGCGTTATAGTAAAAATATTCCGTTTTAAATTGTTATGTCTTTTGACAGGTTCCAATTAACGTGAAAATAATGTTGTTTTATTCCAATCTCGTTTGTTTCTACAATCATTTCTGCTTTATTTTAAATCGACGAAATAGAAAAAGAAGCATGCGAATTTTTTAAGAAAGGATACAATTAATCTTTTGAAATGTTGAATCGTTGTATAAGTTTAATTTAATATACCTTCGTTTAAATCTAAAGTAAAGACAATATTGCTCATTCGCATAACCGTAACTTGTTCTTTACATACACTATATTTCTATATTCGTTAATATAGAATTCACTAGATATGACAAAACGTAATCTCGCTATTAGAATAAAAGTCACATTTCTTACAAAAAATTTCGTTTCTATAAGGAAAGAAAAACAATTTCTTTGTAAATGTGCCGAGAGTTCGTTTCGTTGACATTTCCAGCATACACGTATGAAAATACATACAAAACAACTGCTACAAATTCTACGAACAGAGCCGTGGGTTGCATGTTTAGCATAAACATGATGAATGCGAGACAAATGGATGAGAAACAAGATATCCGTTTCAGTTTGAAGGAGCAGAAAGAGTTCGGCATTATCCATTAATCAAGGGCAGATAATTAAATTGGGATAGCTTAAGATTTCGGTGCTTCTAAAGGATTCCCATAGGAGCAACCAGAACTGGCTTGGAGAATTCGATAAGAGGAGCCCACAGGATTTCGGAGAGGGTGCACAATAGTGAAGGACGCTCTCGACTGTAAAATAATTAAGCTTCACGAAGCCCCAAATCGTTCCTGATCTTCTTCCGACGAGTCGATTGCCGTTCATTCGATTAATTGTGAAGAATTCAATTGTCCAGGCTGAAACTTTTCTGCTTAGGTACGGGCTATACGCGCTCATGACGCGACTAGGCTTACACAGTTTTAAGGATTCCTGATTAAAACATTTCTGTTGGACCGATGGACATCAAAGTGAAATCTGCATATTATATAAATCCTCTGATTTTTGACAAAAATTTATACGCTTGATGAATAGCTATGTTACTCGAGTCTCGTTCGAGTATAAATTTCCAGAGATATTCAGTATCGTTGATATATTTGAATTATGTGATGCTGTCTGTTTCAACAGACTTGAGCAATATTTTTAATTTTTTTTTTCGCGCGGTTTAGATTTATAGTTTGGACGTGACTATCCGTTACTTCTGAAACGGAAAATCTGCTTTTTTGCATTTCTGTCCGTACCATCTTTGAGTTTAGTTATGTATGAACAGCAGAGCTTTAAATTACACCCAGGACTTTGGAGAATTTATGATTAAAGGTGAAAAACGGAATTTTCTCTCTTTCTGTCGAGATTTATACGATATAGTAAAATATATAATGGAAATTATAATAAAAAATATAATAAGAAAATTTATTAAAGATTGTAATGGGAAACATAAAATATAAACGTTTCTGCTATCAACGTTGAAAGTATCGATCGATATTTTTCATGCTATCGGAAAAATGATGTTCGCGAGAAAATTATTTCCTTGGTAACAGTCCACCGTGAAATAATAACATCAATGCACAAGAGTCGTGACACTCATAGCGCGACAGCTTTCGGTAATTAAAGTTCATTACAGGCTCTCCTGGTCGAAAGACAATCTGTCATAACGGTTAACGTGGCAAACGTCAAAAGGGAAGTTTCGATCCTCTACCCTTCCCCTTCCCCTTCTGGCTTGGCTCCGCTCGCGCAGCCCTCCATCTCCGAGAACACGTTAAGCCCGCGAACTCGAAGGTTTTTGCGAGACACTCTTCAATTTATTATTACCCAGCAGAGAGCCATGCCACCTTCTTTCCCGGGGACTACTTTCGAGATCCTCCTCGGCTTCTCCTCAGCTTCCCGGATACACTACCGACTCCCTTGTTACTTCCATTTTATCGTTATTCCCTGTTCGCAAGCTGCGCCGACCCGATGCCAGATGATGCGAGGGTGGAGAGTAATTCCTCGCGGAATCGACCGAAGGGTGATTCTTTCTACAAACTTTGCGCAAATACAGTCATGAAATAAATTTTTTAAACCGACGATTTGATGTTTTTCCATCGTGCGTCAACTTGATTTAGGAGTTTTAAGGTAAAGATAAATATCGCTTGGATTTCGTAGAACGTTCAGGATGTCCGAGACGTACGAAATGTTCATATACACAAAACAAAATATATGAAAGATATTCAAATAAGCGAAGGTAATTGCACCTTTATCTGTATTTGTACGAACGAATACGAATTAGTACAAAGTACTTGTGTCTGTATAATAAAAATTCATTTTATCATATTTTAACTTGCAAACATGCTGAATGTGCAAGAAGACATCGTGCCGTTACGTTGTAAGGATATAGATGATTAGAATAAAGTGGACTTTTATTCTATCGGTAAATACAGATAAAGGTACATGTTTTATTTCGTTGACAGCCAAAATAGAATCGAAAAGTGGGCGTCTCAATAATGAAACAATATCACATGTCGATCGAATAAAGTCATGAAAACTTTCTTACTTTTCGATAGCTAGATTTTTGTAGTCATAGATCCAAAAGTAGAGATAAATCTCGGTACACGTGAAACGCTCTATAAGTTAAATCAATTTCCTGTTTAAATACAAAATCTTATTCCAATGAAACGAAGGTTCGAAAATTTTCCATCAATTTATTATTCCCATCTTACTTACTAAGATTCACATAAATAGACTGAAATTATATTTAATATTTATGATCTACAGCCAATTTATTTACATACTTCACAACGAGACTCGTTTTAGTCTTCATTTCCGGCTTATCTTTGTACGCGAAATAATTCATTTCTCGTTCTTACCATCGAGTCGTGTTCCATTCTATACACCTGCAGGATTTCCAGAGCTTCCGTTCTCGTTTATGTGCCACCCTTTATCCACTTTGTTCTCCAGACTGGTACGGGCACATCGTTTCCTCGTCGGTTCCCTTCAATCCGATTTCTCCTCCTTCCGTGGACAATTTTTCGGCGTGATCAAGAGAGATTCTCCACCCACTGGTTCGAAGGATTTTTTCCTGCACGAATTAGCAAAGATTCGCTGCTCGAATTCCTGGACATCCGGCCAGGCCTCTTCCGGTCCCGTTGTTGCCACATTGTTTGATCGTCCTTCTTTATGCTCTTTTGTGCCCTGGTACGATACAAAAGACCGCGTTTAGATGGTCGGAGAAGAGAGAAAAATGTCCCTCGATTCGTTTAATTGTGACGTCTAGCGAGATAAGGAACCCGATAATGGTGATTGATGCCGCGCCACGATTCTCCAAGCCCTTTTCTCTCTTTCCAACAGGAGAGAGCTTGCGAAACGCTACCGGCTCTCCACTCACTCGTACAATTTTCTCCGTCTGTATATATTTTTTTTCCTCCCCCACCTCAGCCTTCCGTTTCTCTGCTCTTTATTCCCTTTTTCACCCGTTTTACGAAACGTCGAATCGAAATATTTTCGAACGATAGGGGTTGGAACGACCGTGCGAGAACTACGCGCCCCGACGGACGATATATTTTCTTGCGCGCCAACGTTTCTAAATAAATATACGCGAGGAGACTATGCAAATACAAATATCGGCGAAGCGATAAATTCAGCGTAAAGCTTTGGCCGGCGTTTCGACGGGGTGCCGTTCGATCCTCGCCAATCGCGAAAATATTGTCCGAGCGAATTCTCCATCGAGTTCCTTCGGAATCGGTCAGCCGAACCGTAAGAACGTAACGTTTCTATCTTTTTCGCCGGGCTTTCTCTTCCTCTGTCTATCGGCCCATTCTATTCGTCGTTTAATTGATTCCATTATTTTCGATCGGACGTCGAATGAATTTTACAAAAGCCACCACCAGCTGTATCACGTCACAATCGAAAGCAAGAGTTCTTTGGCCGTGCGTTTACCGCGATTCGATTAATTGATTTGCCCAGCCTGCGATACACTTGACTTTCAAAGCAGCCTTAATATTCATTCCTCGTTAGAATGCGGGCGAAATCCGATAACAATGGGGCCAACAAAGAATATTGTTTAATAGATTCGATTGAAACTACTTTCCCTCTCAGGGAAACGTACTTCTCGATATTTTTGCAACAATAGAGATTTGTTCGCGTAATTGGGAAGAGTCGTACGTTTCTTTCTTTTGCTTTCTTCTTATTTTTCTATCTTTTTTTTTCTTTCTTTTCAACGAAACTGTAATTCGTCCTTTGTCGAATCGAACGGGAAAAGAAAGGCTTCCTGCAATATAGATAATTACAGATTTTTTCCGGCATAACGAGCATCGCTTTTCGCATGGTTTGCTCGCATTCATTAAAAATATTAATTATTTCGGTTATAATACCTTCTCTAATAGGCAAAGAAAGTTCGTAGATATATTTTTTTATAGCAAGACTGAAAATGCAAATTCTGTAGCAAATTTTGTTCTCTGTTATAACGCCCGATATATGGTTCATCCTTTGCGGAATTTCCTATTTCTGCGAGTAATAAATCGTCGATACAGCTCTATTATGAATTTTCCTGAAGCTTAATCATAGTTCGGATTAGATTTAATAGCAATCTCAGCTTGTAATTTGCCGCCAGCTATCGCTAACATACAATTTAATTAATCGATAATTTCGTACATTATACAGTTATGCATGTTCTACTGCGATAAACATATAGTAATAATAACGATTAATACGATGATGAAAGTTACGCTTCTACCGTTTGCTCAGAATTATTCAACAATTTTCAGGAATTTCTTACGTTAATATCAGCGAACGATATCGCTGCAAAGAAATTCGTCAGTAAGTTAACAAATTCCGGGAAAGCAGACCTAGCTTAGCTGACAGGCGAATTGCCTGTACTCTCTCAAAGCGTTCTCTCCGTTTAAAGAACAGCGCTAGCAGTCACGCTACACGTGTCACGTAAAGCCAAACAAAACGCGTTCAAAATCGAGGCGCGTATTCATTCATTCCGAGAACAGAATGGAGAGAACCTCTTAGCTCGATGCTTTCATATCCATAAGTGAATGGAAATGATTCCGGTGTCGAACGGAGAACCGAAATAACAGAACTGCACGGAAAGGAGAACCAGGTAGGGAAGTGTCGCGTCAGTAAATCGCGAGACAATATAATCGACTCTCGTTGTGTAGCACCGTTGGGAGGCTAAGAGCAACAAAAGATCCCGGACAAAGGGAGACAACGGAAAGGTGACGTCGACTCCGGAGAGGCAGAGCAAGAAGTCGGCGTGAACGTATAAAGGCAAGGAACGTTGGCGGACGACGTGAAGGAATCGCGAGGGATACGAAATTGGACAAACTGCTGGATATAAAGAGGGCCCGCATATCTGCTCGAGTCATCGAAGAATTTGGCTTGGCTGCAGCCAGTTCCATGGTCGACAAACAGCCAGTTTGGCGAACGCTTTACTTGCCGTTCCGGATATTCGTTCGTTATTTACGGGATACGGTTAAATTGTCGAGCCAAGGAACTCGCGGCAATTTCCCCTTCCCGGCTCGAACAGCTCTTCGTTACGCTTGTTCTATTTCGATAAATCGTCGGAGAACGAGCTTTTCCAGCGAGCTCCGAGGGGTATCCGGGCTAATTCGAAATAACGACGGACGTCCACCGTCGCGTCCCGTGCAAGAATACGCAATCAACCGTGATTGGAGCGACGAGGAGATCTCTGGACACGAACCGGTGCCGGTGCATCGTGGAAAGGTCGACAGGAAATCCTAGTACGTCGTTGTCGATGGGAAATTATAATACTTGTAGGTTGCGTCGAACGTGGATCAGTTACGAGGTTACACGATACATCGACGGTATACGAGGTCGTAAAAATGTATATTTTAACGCGGATAGTTGAGAAATCGAAGGTATTCTATAGACATAAAGCGAGGTTGGAAAGTTGCAGTTCCAATGTAATATAATGGATTTTCGCCCGACTAAACCGGAAATTCGCGGCACAGATTAGGTCAGATCGAACGCAATCTCGTCGCAATCAGATCAGGTGGCTCATCAGGATCAGTGGAATTCGATTCTCCGGGACGATTTAACGTTTTTCACATTAAATTGATAAATCGGCGAGACAACGAACTCGATTTTCCTTCGGTTAAATACAGCGGCAAGCGGAAAAACATTGGATTAAAACAGGTAGACCCGGGGTGCCACTTTAACGAAGCGGAATTTCCGCCCGGTCATGGCTATATTAACAGAATTCTGTCGTTCATTACGCTAATGAATACAAAATCGATTGATACGTGTATATCCATAATTTACCGAAACCAACTCAATTTCGAAGTTGGTCCGTCGCGGGGACGGACTCATTCAATTATCGACAGGCCATAAATTCGCGCGAACCCTATCGGTGTGTGCACACCGTAATTCTATAAATTTGATAATTACAAAGTACTGCTGATACGGCAAATCACGCGACCAGGATCGAAACAAGCAGTGCCGCGTATTACGAAAACGCGAGAAAACGCGTGGTGGAATTGAGAAGAAGAGAAACTCAGCACTGACGATCGAAGGCGCGAAAGAAAAGAAACGAAGAAAGTGGCGCGTCGTGTGTTTACATGACTGATAACGAAACTAACGAGCCTAATCCAATTTGAAGGGGACCCTCCATGACTTGGCCCTGGGTTAGATAAAAGGAAGAAAGCTCGCTTTTGGCCCCAACATTTTCTCACTGCAGTCGAATTTCATTCGGTAGCTTTTCTAATTCACAGGGAACGGCCCTTGTTTTCCAGCGAGCGTGTCGTCTCTTTTACGACGTCTAAGGTCGTTTTCGTCTATTCAACTTCCAATTGGATGCGGTAATTGCCGCTAAAATTATCCTCTAGCCCGTCTCTGACTCGTTCGCCTTCGCCGTTCCTTCGGCTAGTTCCTCGAACAGATCGATTCCGCACCTGAAATCTGCTTTCCCTCTCTCTCTCTCTCTTTTTCTATATATATACATGTGTGTCTCTTGGTTCTCTATTTTTAATCGACTCTCGCTTCTCTAGGTTAGGCTATTCGAAAATGCGTATTTCAATCTCGGTTTAACAGAGAAAGTTCATCGCTTCAATAGAATTAACAGATTGAGTGCAGTGCCTTATTTCTTGTTAACCTCGTTCCAGACCTTGTACCACGAATCTAACAAGTTTCGTCCAAGTTTATTAAATGAAATCGTGTTATACGGAGTTGAAATTTTGCTTTAGTGAATTAGGAAATTGAAGATGTTTATAAAGTATTACTAAAATACTGTGTTATCATAAATGTAATTTATACTACAAGTTTTATATCGTGCGATTTCTTTGTCATACGGAAATATTGTTTAAAACTTCCGTGTCATGCGTCGTTGTTAATAAATTTTCGCTATACAAAGCCCAGTGTCTTGGTGATGTAATAAATGAGATGCAATACGACATTAAACGTTCGCTATGCGATTATTTGTAGAATGCAGAAACAAGATTCGTTAAACACGTAGTATCGATGACGCTTAAAATCGACATTAATATTTTCAAAAGTCAACTTTTCTTTCTCGTAGTCGATTTATTTTAACAAAAACGAAAGTGTCTCTATATTAACCTGTAAATACATAATTTTCATCAAATTTCTATACTACAACACAATAGAAAGAAAAATATAACTTTTAAATTCAATAGAATCAAATGACCTGTATTTTATAAAATTTATTTACGAAATTTCTCTAATTATATATTAGTTCAGCTGCGTAAGAGTAGCAAGATGAATACATTCAAATATATCACATAATATTAGGTCGTCCGAAAAGTTGCTTTCGTTTTATAAGGAAATAATGGATGCAGAATATTTTCCGTTTTATCTTATTCTATCGAATTACGTATGATCCATTTTGTTCTATCAAGATAAAGATCACAACGTTCGATAGATTAGGTTTCATGTTCGTATAAAGATGCGTCGTTGTAAAAGACGTGTCTGTAAAAGAAAGACACTTTTCGGACAACCTAATAATTTGTCTGTCCCGCTACAAAATACAAGTATCTTGTTCCAAATAGAATTATGATATGCGTTTAAAACATCGAGAGATTAAAATAGCCATAACATAAATTTCATCTCTTCTTTATCATTTCTTCGATCGTGACTCGATATTCTCGCTACGATTGCTTCGTCAAGTTCTCCAGCCTTCCCTAGATTTAATTCTACCTTGGAACTCGAAGTCGGCCACGGAAGAAATCAAGCGAACGAACGGTCGAACGAAGAACGAGGAAAGTTAGGCCAAGTCGATCAAACGTGGCTGCAATTAGAAACAGCTAATTGTAAGTAAGCGACGAAAAGCAGCGTGGCCGAACGACTTCGATCCTTCCCGTTGGCCGGCAACCGTGTACACAGGCAATAAAGTAGTTAAACTAAGTAACTTGTTGGACCGAGGCCGGGAGTATCTCAAACTATCCAATTACCGTTCAAAGATTCAAATTACGCGCACTTGTACGGAAACGGAAATTTGTTCAACTGGGCGAGCTTCGTTTCGTCCCCGGCGCGGTTCGGTCAGATGGAGTGTGCTCTTCTATTTGTTAGGCCCCTATTGACTCGAAAGTATGTACACGTCGGGAAGTTCAAGGGTAGACAGGAATCCGTATACGTGTGATTGAAACAAATACCATAATGAATATTAGGTATACGTGGTTGTTAAATATGTGGGAAATAGTATAAATTAAATTAAATATACAGGGTGGTTGGTAACTGGTGGTACAAGCGGAAAGGGGGTGATTCTACGCGAAAAAAGAAGTAGAAAATATAGAATAAAAATTTTTCGTTTGAAGCTTTGTTTTCGAGAAAATCGACTTTGAATTTTCGCTCGGTACGCGTGCACTTTATATAACGAATCTCACTGTAGATCGTTGTCTCGATTGACGTTATTTTTTTAATTTTTTAAATTTTTAAATTTTTAAATTTTTAAATTTTCAAATTTTTAAATTTTCAAATTTTTAAATTTTCAAATTTTTAAATTTTCAAATTTTTAAATTTTCAAATTTTTAAATTTTCAAATTTTTAAATTTTCAAATTTTTAAATTTTCAAATTTTTAAATTTTCAAATTTTTAAATTTTCAAATTTTTAAATTTTCAAATTTTTAAATTTTCAAATTTTTAAATTTTCAAATTTTTAAATTTTCAAATTTTTAAATTTTCAAATTTTTAAATTTTCAAATTTTTAAATTTTCAAATTTTTAAATTTTCAAATTTTTAAATTTTCAAATTTTTAAATTTTCAAATTTTTAAATTTTCAAATTTTTAAATTTTCAAATTTTTAAATTTTCAAATTTTTAAATTTTCAAATTTTTAAATTTTCAAATTTTTAAATTTTCAAATTTTTAAATTTTCAAATTTTTAAATTTTCAAATTTTTAAATTTTCAAATTTTCAAATTTTTAAATTTTTTAATTTTCAAATTTTTAAATTTTTAAATTTTTATTCTATATTTTCGACTTCTTTTTTCGCGTAGAATCACCCCCTTTCCGCTTGTACCACCAGTTACCAACCACCCTGTATATCGAGGGTTTTTTGACATTCGCGTTAGCATCGAACATGAAAGAGATAGAGGTTTCTGATATTTTGAATATTTTCACTAATTCCCGTACAATGTGCAGTAGATCGTGCGCTAATAAAATTGCGTTGATGGTTTAATTTTGTTATCATTGATAGAGAATGGCTCTTAACATTTTATCGATGGGCTTTTACTGCAGAATCGATAGAAGAATAATCCGTTACTGAAGATATTTTCAAAAAATTGGCAAGACAGATTGATCGTTTTTTGTGAAATTGTTTCTCGAGAATCGAAGTGTGCTCAATATATACGCATGAAAGTATAGTTACGATTGAAAATACGAATTATCGCCCATTTATAAAAAAAATCTTTCGAATGATCGAACGACAAAAATGATTGCATAAATGAATTTTGTAAATTACAATTAATGACATTGTAACGATTGAAAATCTACAACCTACAATTTTACGCAAGAAGATTTTTTTATCTAAATAATATACTTTATCTTGTATCACACAATACGTACTTTGAAAGTTAAATAATTTCATTTCATATATGATCTTTTGATAATGTTCGCCTTGAACGATAGATGCTTCAAAAGCTTTATTTGTATACCATCTACAATTTTCACAGAAGACACTATGTCGTTTATTTTTAGGCAATTAAACGTATCGTATGGAGTAATTGAAACATAAATCGGAATGGGGATATAAAATTGTACGTAAGGTTGTAAATGTAGATGGTGAAATGGCAAATTAATATCTTGGTCCATAAATTAAATTGTATTTAATGTACTAGCAGTAGACGATGTAGCGGTTAATAAATATAATGGGCGCAATCAACAAACTGTCAGCAGTGCATTATTAAGTGCACACGTGCGTTTAATTGTTTTTGCAGTCACGGAATTTAATAAAGAAGTAATCAGAATGAATAAACAGTCGGAACAATTTTCACCCGTAGATTGATCAAAAAGTTTCAACTAACATTCTTCGTTAATAACCTGATCAAATGAAAGCTAGATATTGGAAATGTTTCCATGTTGAATATGTACCTAATTTCTGGTAAATCAATAATACATGATACGAGGTGACATCATCGAGATGGGCAAACCAGACCACGTTTCCAACAATCAAACATTAAATGAATCGCTTCGTCTTATAATTTGAAAACCCAGCTATCGCATTAACATATGTTTTCTCTATCTTTGCTGCTTTGTTTATTCTTTCGATTCCCTCGGTAGCTAAAAGCTACAATTCTCTTTCAATAAAAATCTTTTTATCGAGCAATTCCAATCTAACTTGTGTGTCTATTGGATAAGGATATTACATAGAAAAGTATAGAAAAGTCAATGTTCAGTTTTCAAGTCCATCTTTGTTACAAACGTTTATCGGTTCCCATCGAATCAGACCCTCTTCCATTGATATTGTTTTCGGAGTTTATACGATTATTGGCGCGTGTGAGAGAAATCTTACCAACCAAACGGCATGAAACCGCTGGTCGTAACACTGACCGTTCCAACTTCTACCGTGGTGGATTCGATCGCAAGTTCGATCATTACGGTTGAAGTGATCTCGAGCTCGAAGTTCGAGATCCGATCGTCATTAAGGAGCGGAACTTTCGAAGCGGCTACTTACTTAGGCTACGATAACATCGTGTATAGGTATTGGCATTGTTTCTGGATACGCGCGTCGCTGGTTTCCTTCTTCGGGAACATAAATTTCACGGCAGACGAAACAGCTCCTTCGGAATAGAACGGGCGAGAATATGACGTTGCACGAAAATAACTTATGGAGGAATTCTATATCGGGTTAGATAAACTAGGAATTTTTTATAAACTCTGGGATTTTTATCGTTGTGCTTTAAAATTAAAAATTACCATCAGGTGAGGATTATAAAAATATTTTGGTATTTATCATGAAAATGTCTAATCGCATATTACTAATACCATATCGGACGAAATAAAAGAATATAATTGACTTGTCGATTCTTTAAACTTGACATGGATAGATTTTCATCTGTTCTATTGTTTTATGACGGTAATGTGCCGCTGAAAATTGGAAAAAGTAATAGATGTCGAATTGGTATAGAGAAATGTTGCGAGCAAATATTCTGTTTTCTATTTTTAACAATTTTACGGAAGAGGAATTAGAAAATTGCAAAAAAATATAGTTCTAAGAAACAATGGATAATAAATTTGTTTATTAATAAATTTCATAGATCTCATTTTTAGGCATTTTATATCAAAATTATATATCGTCAGATTTTTCTTCTTTTGTAGAAAACCAGCTTCCTGATTTTTTAAGTAAATCAATTTTCTGAAAAAGCTACTTTTCTCATTTTAGGAAATAGTTCGTGTTCAAAATTAATTCCCGCGTGTATCTCAAAATTAAAGAATGTTTCATCTCTTCTAGTAAATTGGCAAAATGAGGCGCAAAAAAACCAAACTAATCCACGTCATTCAGATTAATCGTTTAATTTCTGAAGAATTAAACACTGTTTTGAGTAACTTTCAGGATATAAAGTTGATCAGCTTGGTTTATCAGTGATTTACATGTATATAAACATGATATTACCTGAGCAATGATTACTACAAGCTAAATACTACTAACTAAATACTAACATATAACTACTAAATACTAAATACTACAAGCAATGATACGTAATATGGGAAGAAGATAAAGCGATACTATGTAGGTTAGTAAATAGGAAAACTATTGAAAGTTGTAAGAGAATAGAAAGTTTTCTCTTGTAAATTGATATTTAAACACGTAGACATTCAAGAATTATAAAAAATTAAAGCTTTCTGTTCTTTTATGAACGAAACTGTTCTCACTGTTATATTCAGAACACGGTCTTACGGCACGATGTCGAGAATTTGCCGAATAGTTGAACTGTTAAGGTCGCGTGCTGAATATAGGAGTGTAAAAAGCTTCTGTTAAAGGTGTGCTTACGTCCGTTAATAACGTGTCCTGAATACAAAATACCCAGTCCTTGTTCTTAGCATTTCCTTTGTGCGTGAAACTTTCCTTTAAAATCGCGAGATGTGAATACGACAATTACGTTGTACGAACGAACAGTAATAGCAAGATTCTCATCGGTGTTTCCATCGAGAACACGTTCTAATCGTTAAAAACCCACTAAAAAGATTAGAAAGCTAGAGATGAAAGTGAATATAATTCGAAAGAAAGGTATGCCACAATTTTTTATTATTTCTATCTCTTTATAGAGATAGAAATCTTCGTTTTTTTTTCTTTCTTTTTCTCTTCTTTCTTTTCTTTTTCTTTTTTTTTTTTGACATATCGACTTGCAAATTTTTGTTTCGTTATTATCTTTTTCATGGCTGTAGTTTTTCGTTTAATGAGACATATTAAACGATCGAAGTCATCTTTTTTCTGTGACATTATTTTCTAGAATAATTTTGTAGTTCTCTGATACGAAAATTAATTAAACGTTTTACAAACTCTCTCAATATCGTGCAATATCACTGTGATTCTTGATGGAAGAATTTCTCGTTGCAATAACTTATCTTATCTTCATGAATGAATTAATGATGGACATTTTAGTTCAAACAGAGTCGATAACGCATAGCTGTGTATATTTTCTGCGACTATCGGAAAGTTTCGATAAAACTGAGTCATTTAACATCCACGAAGCAAAAATATGAATGATTTGAATCGAATAGCATTGTCCACTAATTAATAATAAATTATATCTTCCATGCATAAATGCTCAGAATTGAAATAATTTTAAGGTTTTATTTTCATACCGCGAGAATGTATGATTCATTAATAGAATAGAAAAAAAAGAATCTAATTAAGTCAGTAATATATGTCTATCATAATATTTCAACTAATTACAGAATACGATTTTGAAATTAGAACATGTTCGAAACATGAGCGTTTTGTGTACCATAGAAACTGATACCTGAATCGTAAACTAAATTTCAAATTAACAATTATGAAGGTTTCATGAAATATCACGTTTATAATCGATCATGATACCTACCATAACTGTCAGAAACTGTAATATCAAATAACCATATACGGGTAATGAAAATCATCGAAATTATCCAGTTATGCTAAATAACAGCTCGCATACTGAAAATTAGTACGAACAAAATGAACGTCTTTAAAACGTACGAAGAAAATAATTTGCGTTACAAGCCAATAATGAAGCAAAAAGTTTCTATCACATACACACTCTAAATCAATATTGTTTATTTGAAGTATAACGACGATAACCGAGCAATTAGTAATTGCCAAACCAAATAACCATCCGCGACACTCAATATATGAGAAGTTGAAGTGGTTTTGATTTTGGAACGAACGCGTGGAATGGAACAAGTGGAAAAGAATAAAAAGGACTTTACCAGTGGAAAGAGATGTAGATTCTGAAAAAAGTTATAAGTGGTAGATTAATTTATTTTAATTATTAAATTATTTATTAATAATTTATCGAAAAACACAATGATCATACGTAGGAAATAAATTGTAATTGAAAAAAATCGATACAATTAATCTCATATAATTTTTACTATTTATTCTCCGTTTGAATCTGCAAAGGCGACACACGATAAAAGTATAGATCGTTTAAAACATAAATGATATAAATGACAGAATTAACTGAAATGTCTTTTTGTTTCTACTGCAAATCTTCGCTTCTGGCATTTACATCGTTTACCATTTCAATTGCTCTATTCGCTATTATCAGTAAATACAACGTCAAAAACCACCTAGCAAACCGCTACAACTACCAAACGCAGCAAACAACAGCGTACGAAGTTAAAGGGTAGCAACCGCAGGATGCATCGAAAAACCATAAGCGAGGCTCGTCACGTCGTAATCCAATTTCGTCGATGAACGAGAAGTGGTCTGTTTAAGGCGAAAGACGGATGCGTTAACGAAGACGTCTCGTGACAGGGAGGGAGAAGAAGCGCGATACCTCTCTGGCTGTTGGGTTGCCGCAGGCCCGAAGCGAAGGCCAGGCATCGAAGGATTAACGTAGCCTAATTCGAGCAGCTTAGAAGTGGCGAAGACAGGAAAAGAAGGGTCGGAAGCCGGTAATTCCAGAGGCAGCTTCGCAACTACCCGACAGAACCCGTCCAGGGAATAAAAAGCGACCTGATTATCCTTTGTTTTATCCCCGGGGAATCCGAGCGGCATCCCAGCGCCGGATTCGCCGCAATGGAGCTAGGAAAAACTTTTTAAAGACCGCCACCGTTCCTCCACGACGGCTCTTTCGTTCCGTGACCTGTTTCACTGAGCAGGAACTTTCGGAATTTCGTTCCAACTCCTTAACCGAGACTCTCTCCAGCTCTTTTCCTCCCTTTTTCTCTTTTTCTATTCGTTTCCATTTCTTTTCCCTTCCTTTTCTTTTCTCGACGACGAACACCGCCTCGCCGGATCGGCGAAGCCACCTGAAGAAGATCGAAAAGAACTCCCATCCAGTCATCCCTTCTCGATCCACGTCGAGGATTTAGCATAAGGAGCAAGGCAAACACGAGGGCGGTCGTGCACGTAGACGCGTCGGCGAATCCCATGGATCGCGCCGCGAGGATCACGGAATCGAAATAAGTTCACCGTGGTTCGGATAAAGAGGCACTTTTATCGCTGCAAAAACGGCCCATCCGCGACTGGTCGCCGCGCCACGACGTTACGCCCGCGATGAAATTGAAGAAAGATTCTATTATACCTGTATCTTTATGGTCGTTATCGTTTAATGGATCACCGAACGATATCCTCGAGCTGAGACACACTAGGGATTCTGCTCGCTCACGGGATACTATGGGAACTCACGGATGCTTTACGATGCGGAATACCGGGTACTTTTGATTGCGCAATTCCGCACCGTGACGAATGCCTTTGTTCCAAGAGATCTTAGAAAAGTTGTTCGCGCGCGATGGTAGCAGCGATCGATCTTGTGACTTACGCGAGTATTCTGACCTGTAATTAGAGAGATGTGAGATTGAAATTCAAGATCGATGATATACGTAGGGATTGATAAGTTTTCGATTGGCTTAATTAGTTTACATTCATTAAAAAGTTACGTAACATTAAAATATTAAAAAATGAACAAACAAAAAAAAATTGAATTAAAAAACAGCGTAAAATATTTTGAAATTACTAATTGGTGTGCCGCAGGAATATACAAATATAGATAAAAATTATTTGTAGAGTATAGTATAAACATGGAATAAAGTAACTGTTTTGAAAATATAGTAAGTTGCTAATCTTGTTGGTTGTATAGCACAACTTCTAAGATATTTTATGGTAAGAATATTCTGGATATTATAAATTCCATTCCTGCTTATAAAACCCTTATCATCGCGAGGTCTAACGTTTTGAATTCAGCCCTAAAAAAATTATACCGTTTACTTATCGGATGACCTAATATAAAATTCTGATGGTAGGCCCATAGTACCACATATGAGAATTCTACTGATTAAGATAGACAACAGTTTTGTTATTCTTCCCACTTATCTAACTACGTCTATCATATAAGTACCTATATTTACAAATGTGATAAAGCGTAGTATATTTTTAACCAAACACGGTGCTTACCTCACAAATTTGACTATAGAATTGTCTTCTTCTAAATAGAATTAGTATTTCCAATTTTATCAGCCAACTAGAGAAGAATTTTACATATTCAATCTCATAAGTATCTTTATTATACGAAATACAAAATTTATTGTATAAATTTTACTATATTAATTTATCAATTTATTTATGAAACGTAACTGAACCTTTGAATAAGCAACTGAACCTTTGAATACGCAAATTAAATCACCCCCTCTTATACAAAGCAACAAACAGATACTGTTGCGTCCGAATATTAGCATGTATAACACATTATACTTATTTCAAAGTTCGTGTCCAATTCGTTCTTTCCACACGTCTGTAAGTTTCCTGTTTTCAGTTTTGTTCGAGCGCGAGGGTAACTTTCCCGCTCGGAATCGTAAAAAGGAAGGGACAGAGGATCCCCACGGTATGTTTCCCTTAATCCACGACCCACTAAATATCTCCACTCATATTTCCCTTTTATTTTCCTCGCAAACTAATTTCACGACGCTTCATAGAAGCGGCGAGCAGGTAACCACCGCGAGCACCGCTTCCCATAGATACATCCAAGAACGAATCCGCAGAAATGAATTCCGCATGCGAGAGAGAGAAAGAGAGAGAGAGAGAGGATCCGGTTAAATCAGCCGCTTTATGCGCGGAAACCGTGGACTCGTTCGTCCGCTTTTATTTCAATTTCGCAGTACGTACGAGACTCGTTAAGAGCGCTAAAGAAAAGCTGGAGAAAAAAGCGAGGAGAACGAGAAACAGAAAAATAGAAGCGTAAAACAACTATGTATGTATGTAGGATGCTTACGCTCCAACCTATAAACTACGAGACATTTAGTAGATTTGAGATGGGGACGAGTTTATGACATAAAAAATCAGAATTATGAAACAAAAGTTTCCTACTGTGGTGAAACGTGAATCATAGAACTCCTGAGAAGTTAACTTTTTGGTATTATTCAATTCGTGTATTATCATATGGTTTTATTTGAATATACGAGAAAAGAGGGATGATGGATACATAGTTTGATTCTCTTTATTTCTTAGCTAACTACCTTATAACATAATAATGACTACCAGTAGTTTCAGCAGACTTAGGAAACTTTTCTGCAAACATAGATATTAGGGCAATTTCATGTTTGTAAATTCTTAAGAAATACTTCTCTTTCAATTATAAATGGAGTTCTTTTTATTGACTTATCGACGTCAGATTTAAATTAACAAAATCATATCACAAGACAAATTATTACAACTACTCGGTAAAATCATATTTCCAACTTAAAGAGAAATTTGAATGAGCCCTAGCCTCTGGAAAACAATTTGTCCGAGTATATTGACGCTAGAACTACCAGAATTTTTTTATTACAAATGATCGATCGACAATTTTTCAGGTGTTTTATAAATTTATTATTCCAGCTATCGTATGTATAAAACATTTCCTCCTAGGTATTTTTCATTTTAATTTCGTTGGCATAAGCTCGCGCTTTGTTCAGTAATAATTCTAGCGTTAATAACACAGTCAGCAGGAGATCCGATAATAAATAAAAGTGAGAAATATTCCAAATTTCTGGCTGGTTATATATACATATAAGATAGAGGAGGAGCAGAGAACAAATTCCTCACTACCTTGGAATTACCAGCAGGTTAATTACACGAGAAAACGTAGCCTCTGTTTACTACAGTGGCTATTTGTTTTGCAGGTGTTATCAGCCAGGTGATAAGCACCCTTGCACCGACTGTGAAGCCGAGCACGCTGACACGAGCGTTCTTCTCGCTCTTTTTTCACCGTTTCCCCGCATCCTTGTATTCCACGGCTTGGTGTCGACTCGGAGGGTGGCCTGTGCTGTGCGGTCCTCGAGCCGGAACACGGAAGCCTTCGCGGCGTGCACCGTTGAAAACGCGCCGGGGGATGATAGAAGATGAGCGCGACCGGTGAAGGAGGGGCGAGAGAAGAGTGAAGGCAGCCACCGAGAAAGCTATCCGGAACAACGAAGATGAGATGGGATGCCGCGCTCTACCTACTTTCTCTGCTGCTCTTCTCCTTGGCCAATCTTTGCTGGGCTCTCGTCGAAACTCGAGGTACGTGCGAATTTTCGGACTCGATGCTTCCGTCTCACACCCCCTGACGGCTCCGAGATTAATTCATCCGATCGAGACTATACTTCATCTTACTAGACGTTGCCCGATAAAAACCTTGGCGAACATCGTCGAAACCAATTTCCACGTGAATACTGTTTTTGTGCTCTTGATATATTGCACGGTTAGAGGATATCGTAGAAGATATTGAAATGAATTTCTGGGCACGGATTTCGGAACAAATATTTCGTTATGTTCTACTGTCTTTTTTTTTTTTTTAGGTATTTTTAGATAGGAAGAATACCCTTCTTTTTTGCCACTCCATTTTTTCCTAGTTTTTTCAAGGGAAATATGGAAACCTGCGGACCGCCTAGAGGGATGAGTTTTTCATCTTTCGGTTAATGGGGAAAAGGTTTCTTTGAAACGCGGAGAATAATTATGCGAATTCGTAGAATTAGTAAAGATAGTTTAATGATTATTAAATTTCTCCGTTAGAATTATTCTACTTTTATTCGGTGAATAAATTACGGAAGAAAGTAAATTCCGAAAAATAGACTTGTTGGCCGTTAAAATGATTTTATTTCAACAAGTATGAAGATTTATTTTAAAAGAGATAGGCAGACAGACAGAAAGAGAGAATTAATAATCTAGCTAAAATTAGAATAACGTAATATTCAAATATAGAATAAATTAAATTAAACAAGAAGCAAACTCGATAAACAAATATAAATAACATTTTATTCGTACCAAAAATTAAAGTAACGTATTTCTCTTTCATTTCATCTCTATTTATTTATATTCGAGAAAAAATCAAAAGCATACAATCGAATAACACGATCAATGTATAAAATTTTCTAACGAGAGCAAATGGAAAAAGGCTTTGTCTAGACAACGGAATAAAGTAGCAATGCTAAATCAATGCAAACATGTTTCCGATCTCTACTATCTCTACAATTTCATCGCAAAAAGGAACGCTGGTATTTGCCTCGGTTTCCAGCGTTGATTCAATAACGAACGAGGAGGTAAGAGGAGGAAGTTTTTTCCCCCCGAGGATAAAAAATTCCCTAGCATTGTTTGAAATTCCGCGCGCGATACTCAGCGGGAGAGGTGTTACCCAAAATAAAGAGCGGCTGAATTAAGGATCATCCGGTTATCAGATACGTGCCGACGCATACGATTAATTATATAGAGCATTCGTGGGCCGCTCTGTCGGTTGCTTAGGAATTTTTCGCGAAGGGGTGAAACGCTATGAATATTCATACGGCATCGAGCTCGAAGTCGAACATAATCCAACGGTTCGACAACGTGACAATCATTTCTGATTTTCCCTTAATTCGACTCGCCACCACCGGTCACCGGTATTCAAATCGTGCGGGTGTAAAGCGGCGAACATTTAAATTCCACGTACTCACGACGATTCAAATTAAACAATTCGTCGGTCGCAATTATTCGAGCCGCACGCTGTACCGTAGCCCTGCTATTTTAATTAACCGGAGAAATAATAACGTCAATAATTGCGTGACTCGATTCTGCGTTCTTCTTTTTCGTTTTTCTCTCTTTTTTTCCTATATTAAATTGTAGTTGCACGAATGAATAAAAGAGCGAATGGACGCGAATAAAAGTTGTTAAATATTTCTATTGTTTGATTGGAAAAATGTTCGGACGATAGGAAATTGATTCTTCGAATTGTTTGAATTGTAGGAGATAAATTTTGTTACTGCAGATTATGCGTTGAGGAAGTTTGTAAAATTCGTAAGTTCAGGCTGGCTTTTAGTTAAAATAACGATTGCAAACTTTTATATTTATTTATTATTTTATATAATTTTTTAGGATTACTTGATACATAACTTAGTAGTAATAAATATTCGCGGATATTTTTGTCGTATTTTCCGATTTATTTAACAAAATCGTTGCGATTACTAGATTTGAATACTTTCCTTTTTGAATTCAACTTTGCCTATATTGATCTTAAAAAATCTGAAATATAGGAGTTCTTATTTAACCGTCAGGCGTGTATAACCCGTTTTTTGCATTTTCACTCTACTACACCATTCTCCACTCTGCCACGAATATTTCTACTCAACAAAAAGGGAAATTTCTATCTGCTTGGAACATAATATTAACAAAACCATCTACGACCAGCACCGTAGCGAATGAAAACAAAGTTGTTCATCCAATCTTACATCCTAATAAATACAAAAATTCCACAAAGCTAGCGACAACTAAATTCATTTATTTACTTTTATTTTTACTAGATAAATAATATGAAAAGTTACAAATTTGTATTTACTGTAGAACTATTGACAATTGAAGCATGAAGCTTGTAGGAAAGAAATTCAAATGAAATTCGTATGGAAAAATACGCAGTGCAAAAAAATAACAAACATTTCTCTATATATTTTATGAAAAATCAATCTGAAATCCCCAGAAGTACGCTATTTCCAATCTATAAAATTATTATGAAGAATTGTGAACTGGTTACTTTTACCTCCTCTAGTAACAAACGGGGAAAATCCCTGATCTATATGCAAAGTTTACTAAAAATCACTTATATCCCCAGAAATACAGCTACTACGAGAAATTATAACTTGTTCATCTTACAATTAGTTGTTCCAGTAACAAAGGAAAGAATAACTTCATACCCATATGCATACAATATACCTACGTACTTCACCAAAAACCATTCAAATCCCCGTAAATGCTCCATTGTAAATCAGATATAAAACTACTATGAAAAATTATGAACCGATCAGGTTGACTACTTCGGTAGTTTCAACGTTAAACCAGCTTAATCGATCCTCGATGCGTAAAATTTGACAGAGGTGGAGAATGGAAAAAGAAGTACACGTGGCTCCGCGCCGCATCGGACGAACAACGCGTCCTACGTAACGTTATTCGAGCGACGTAATGGCTGTTTACCATACAAGGCAGACCAGGGGAACTTAACGATTCGACACTGGCAAAAAACTCGGCAATTATACGCAGCCGCCGACTAATTTGCAATTGACTCGCGTGCGAATCCACCAGTAATTATTAGTATCGGCCCCGCCATTATTGCTGGTCTAGAGGTCCTCACGTTCGAAAGGGCTCGCGCGATATTGTATATTGCCGTGGTCGTTGAATTATGGAAATTGGTCAGCTCGCTTGGCCGACAGGCTCGCTAATTAATTATTAATGCAAGCGCTACTTATTAGTCGTTACGCGGCTCCGCGTCGATGGACCGCAAATGCCTCCGATTTTTAGCCGTTCAAAGGCGCCCTTATAATTGGCTCGTGACTTATGGTAGCCGAGCAGAGGATGTCTCCTGAAGAACTGACACGGCGTGCAGTCACGACTCGTTCGTTGTTCTAACTGATCGTAGCAGAATGTTTTCATTTTTAATTAATTATAAGATTCTTCCCAGTCGATTTACATCAACGAATTCTATTCTTTTAACATCTTGACGATGAAATAGGTCCCCTGAATTTTTTTCTTTCGTTGCTACTTCTTTATGAAATTTGAAGAAGTTAAAGTATTTATAACATTATGATAGATTATTGCTGAGAACTTAATGGGTTAAGTAAATTACGAAGGTAATCGAGTATTTATCTATTATTATTGTTATCTATTGTGAAATTTCTTTGTTTATTTTGTTTTATTTGATACAGGGCAATACTGTAACCTTATAAAAAGATGTTCATTTGATAGAAAATAATTAGGAAATTTGCTGACAAAAGTTAAGGGACTGAAATATTATTTTTTTGTTAGATGTTTATCATATTATTCATTTGTTATTACATTATTTTATTTTATTGATCACATCATGAAACATGCATTTGGTTTTTTATAATTCACGTGTTTTTTTTTTAGAATTAATTTCAGTTGCGTATTAATTTTTATTTATTCTTTGTGCATAAACGAGGTAATATTATTATTTAAAATACGAAAGACAAATAAAAATTAACTTACAGTTCTCAAATATCGCGTTGAATAAACATAGATAAAATGTTCATTAGTATAATAATTAACGATCAGAATCAACAATTAATAACACAATTAATAACGATTTTTTTAGCAATTCCATGCAAAGCGTATAAATATATCGCGCAAACATACGTGAAAATTCCAAAAATATATAATAATATCTCTTTGTTTTGGAAAAAAAATATTTCCAATTATTTATATGTAATATACAGTTTTGTATTAATTTATACATTGAAGCCGTTATTACATTTTCTAAAACCTACCTATATAAAATGCCTAAAGTATTATAGAAATAGGTTCGTAAAATTGTTCGAAAATTAGAGTGAAATAATCAGGAAGGAAATTACTTTGCATATTCCCTTCACTATTAATTATTTCAGAGAATCATATAGATTTATCTCAAATAATTATAGTTCGACTCCGAAATTTCAAAAGTTATTAATTTTTGTTCGGTCCCTCATTCATTCTCAGTGATTTAAGGGGCGAACGAGAAGGGTTTCGAGATAAATGAAGACGATGGGAAACAGGTCACGCAATTTGACCGAATTCCGTATAAAATTTCGAATTATGAAGATTGCAGGCTTCGTTCCTTAAAGCGTGCAAATTAATTACTAATAATGCCTCACTTACTACTAATTATACGGCTTAGTAATGTCGTTTGTGTTGCCGACAACAATATTCGATGCTGTTCTTCGACTTTCCGCCGAGTAGATTTTCATTAATGATCCGTCAAAGGTGTAATCATTTCTCATTCACCTTTTTTTTTAACCCTCCAGCAGCCACCATTAATTATCGCTCTACAATGTCGTTACGTTATTAAACAGGAGCGCGTTGTGGGAACATTAGCTCGAAAACTGGATCTTAGAGAGATGGGAAATGATGGCAACTTACTTTTGTTCCAGTTATATTCAAATAATATTAGACTGTAGTGTATACGAATTGTTTAATTAAAAATCAAGTTGCGCATGACTTAGAAATTTTATTTGAAGCAGTTCTAATCAAAGCAATTTAAATTTCATTTTTATCATGTTTGAGTTTAGGACAAAAATAGTTAGTTAAATAGTCGGTGATAAATATAAGGAATTTAAAAGTTATATAAAAGTTAACTACATAGAAAATTGATTAAATTAATCAGTGGTAAAAGATTGGAATTATTCTTATTCTTATTCTAAGATATTCTCTTAATATACATTATGCATTATACATTTAGCGTAGGAAAGAAGATATATTGTATTAAATATAAAAAATTGATATCGATAAAATATAAGTAGAGGGAATTATATAGCTCGAACTTCATAAAGGTTATTGACTAGAATTTTTAAAACACGTCTGAATTTTGAATGCCACTTTCTCACTATCAAATAAATGATAGATGAGAATCAATAAATTATTCTCTGATTCTTCATGCACTGTTTGCTAATAGAATTTCTATTCTAAATTTACTAAATCTAAATTTACTGTCAATTTATTTTCATCAATTCTTTACATTTATTTATTATTCCACGTGATCTAAAATTCATATCAATTTTTTGTCAACCCTGTTTAAAAAAAACGTAGCGAAGTACACCAAAGTGTATAGCAAGCTTTGCACGGATATTAACCCCTTAACCTACAACTACGGGCATAGCCCGTAGTACGATGATCGGGCCAAATATAATATATAATATAATATATAATAGCTTGTTTACGTTTTCGGCCCAAAATTCTCGAACGTAAATCGTAGGTTAAGGGGTTAAGGAAAGTTTGGAGAGGAGAAAAATGTTGATACACGTATAAGAACACGTAAATGAAACTTTTGTTTAAAACAAAACGCCTGCACACGAACTAAGCATAGATCTCGAGAACTGCCAGTTATAAATGTACATTAAAACATCAAAGAATGCACAAGGTAACCAGACACTCGGGTAACATCCAAATTAAACAAAACAGAAAACCTCGAAAGGTAGATACCGTGAGTTAGACTAACATGTTAGTACGAAGTATGCGGTTCGAGATGCTTCTGTTATATTTGTCCCTTTTGTTTAGGCAGAAATAGATGCACTTTAACGTGCATACTTCGTGCTTCTATTTCTATTTAAAATTACAACCCCATAAAAGATAAGACACGCGTGTACTTAGCTACTAGGTGATTACTAAAATAGAATAGAAAATGCTTAAACGTTCAGGATGACAAAACTATATTTTACGCCCCTTCGATACATAGAGTTAAAAATATCTTCAAAATTACAACCCCAGAAACAGAAGAAAACTGTCGCACTTAAATTCCATATGATTTTACCAGACAATTACTACAATAAAATAGAATATAAAATGGTCATTTAAAATCATCGGCTTCTATTTTTTACTTCATATAATATATACATAGAACTGGAAATTTCTTGATTTTTTATAGACACGTCGTTGAGCCGTTTTGTGTCTTCCTCGAAATTTTGGATTTTAGCGTTCACCAGCTAGGGTATAAATAACTAACCTTTACTCAATTCTCGGCATAAGCCTTTGAAGCTTAGTGGGTTATACTGCGACCCACTTAATGTAATAACGATAATGCATAGCGGATCAATTTTGATCCCACCTTCCCCAAAGCACTGTGTCTTTAAAGCACATGGATCCAATACCTGCTATTATCTACCGGTGATGGATGGTGCGCACAATTCATGCACGTACGTCGCGTGCTACAGGTGGACAATTTAATCGTGATTCATACTTATAATTATGCATGAATTGAAATCTCTATTCGGTTTTGATGTATTCTACAACACCATTAACAGAATTTGTAATTTTACCTCCAATCTCTAGTCTATTTCGATCTATTGTATTAATATTATTTACCTTAAATAATCGTAAAATTGGAACGCTTTTCTATTCATTAACGTTACGCGAGTATTCTTTGTGTATATGTGTAAATTGCATGACGGAGAAGATTATTTTTTCATCAAATATTCTGAAATTATCGTGGCTTTCAAACGAGATATTTTATATACTATTTTTAAATAGTATGAGAATTAACGTAAAATATTTTTCCTATTACGTATCGACTTCAGCTGTTACGTTTTAGATAAAGGTAATTTTTGTTGTGCCGCAGATAAAATTATAAATGTGGAATACGTAATATCGTAGTGGAAAATATCATGAAAATCAGAGATTGTAATAATCTCTGTACTTCAAGTCGAAAATTCTGACTGTGCTTTCTAAATTATACGAAACTCCGTCGTTTTCCTCTATCAAATTCATTTTCGGGTACAAGGGAAACAAACACAATAAGGAACGATTCACTTAAGTAGCGAAAATTCTTCGTAAATAGGTAGATTATGGTAATTGGCTGTTCCCTTCTCTGCTACGATCGAATTAATTATTACCCTCAATGTAACATAATGGTAACAGTATCATCCGACTATATTTTTGCATGATAGCAGTATTATCGTAAAAAATGTGGCATTTTATTAGGTGTTTTTTAATTATCAATTAATGTTCGATTGTCTAGAATCCCTGATAATAAGACATATAATGCATTTCTGGAAAAACCTAATATGTTTACAGAAATATTAATAGTTTATAATTTGTCTTACATCACTTTGAATAAATTTTATTTTTCGCTATGCTATTTTTGTCTACAACGTATCAATTATATTGATCACGTCATATATCAGTTACTCATAACAAAATCTCTCTCAAATAACATTTTCTCTTAATATATTTCTTACACGATATTGCAAAATTTCTGTCAACGCATAATTTTCCACTTTCTTGTTCTCTAACGAACCACTTCCGATATTCTACGGGAAACATTTATTTTCAAGGAACGCAGCGTTGTATGCAATAGTATTTGCCGAGACGTAACAGTTTGCGCGGAAATTCATTAACTATATCAATAAACAGTTGTTGCTTAAGCACTTGCAAACTGCACCCTAATTTTCGATTATACGGTTAGCAAGCGTAAGGCTTTCATCGAAAGCAACGTGTTCTACCAGGAAACTGCTTGGTAATTGGCTATTAACGCGAGCATTTACCTTTGACTCGTATGCCCTTATTACGTATTCCTTTATGTCGTTAGTCAGTGTTTTAAACCTTCGTGTTTTTCTCGATTGACACAGGTTTTTCGCTTGTTCCGGTACGCTAATTGCACGCCCAACTTCCCGAACCAATTTCCTCCAAACGATGATTAAAAGGAGATTCTTACAAATGGAAAAAAAATATCTCGCTGCCGAGGGAAAGTTAAACAGATTAAAAATCTATGATATTTATAATTACGCCCTACCATCTACGCTACATTAACTTTTTATTTGAACTTTGATAAACTCGGCTAGCTCGTCGTGTTATTATTAATTAAAAGTTCCGAGCACGTTTCTTATAATTATTTTTCTCCGGTTTTGTTTCTGTGAATTATCGGATATATATCATAAATATTTGTCTTTTTGTGTGCTATCTTAGCATATAAGTTATAATTTGTAATTTTGCTTTCTTTATCCTCTGAATTTTTATTGACGAATTTCTTATTTTAATTTCATACAATAATTTCAACATTTACGTTTATTTCATTCCACGTAAAAATAGGAAAAGAAAACAGTGTCTAACCAAAAATGTCAACCCTCTTCACGCGTGTCCTATGTGTTTCCTCTTCCACGATACTTACAAAGTTTATACCAATTAAATTCGTTACAATTTGTCTTACAGTCTTTCTCAAATTATATTTCATGTTCAAAATATTCGCGTCAAGCAACGATAGATTTTAATTCATTCGAAGAATAACTTTCAATGTGCCAAACATTTCATTTGGTTTGGTGATTTATGCTTCACTGAATGTTGGAAAGGATGCGATTATATGTAGATATATGTAAATGTCAGCAAAATAGAATTTTCATCTTTAACTTTGTCGCGTTATGTTGTTTATCTTGTATTGTTCTGATATTAAAAAATATTTGAAATTTCAGCAAAATAGAACAAAATTGTTCGTGTGCATGACTTCTCGTTTGTATCAAACATTTTCTTAAAACGTTACAGATTTTTTTTTTTTTTTTTTGCTAAAATTAGTGCGGTCGAAATATAGAAATTCAAAAATCACAGGACAATTAAAGGAGATATAATAAAGTAGATATACAACGATTCATTTACAAAGATAAAAATATTTATCAAAAAGGGAAAGATTTAAAGAATTAATGCAACAAAATCCAACATTTCATACATTACCATCTGAACAATATATTAAGTTTGGAATTAAGGTACAAATGCACAATCTCTTGCATTTAACGCTTAGCAACATATTCCGAAGAGGACAGTATCGATTCAGGACACTTGCACAGTGTCTCACGGGGGTTGCATTTAATTTTACACGATTGTATCCTTAGAGTTTCTGAAAATTAGTTGAACTCCGACTCCCAATAGCGTCGCAACACCATCAGATGTTGTTATTATATTCTACGTATGATTTATGCAAGCTAATTTCTCGCCAGTTTATCGCGTGGCCCGATCGTATTCAAAGGCCAGGCGACGCATATGGAAATATACGGCTGTTTCATGTCGTCCGGATTCAATTCGTGATATGTTGCCATATGCTTTGCTCGGTCTACGGTGAAAATTATGCAAGGAGCTTCCAGTCATTCCGTTAACGACGTTTTACTTTAATCTAATTTGTAAGAGATTCCACGTTTCTGCATGTCTGCTTGTACAGCCCCACAGATTAACAGATTAATTCAATCTGTTTGTTGCGAGTTCCTTCGTGTACAGGCTACTTAATTTCTTCCTCGAACTCGATTGCGAGTTCGCTTTTTCCTCCCGTGGTCGTTCAGTTGACGTCATAAAGTACGAGCTGAAATTTCATCAACAATTTCTGGCTTCCTTTTGATATCTAATCTTGACGCGTGTAAAATAAGAAATTTTTATGAAAATACTAGAAGCTTGTTTATTAAAATTCGCAGAGGGGATTTTTTCTTTTAATTTAAAAGATTAATCACGGTATTTGAATTTGATACGCGTAAAATAAGGAATTTTTATGAAAAAATTTTATTCATAGATACTTTCAGGGAATTATCTGACTCATTAAAATAATTAAATACATACCAGACATTTTTTTGAAGTCAAATAGTTTCTTTTTATCAAATACTATCCCGTTAGAATTAAAGAAACAAATTTATTCAAGTGAAATCGTATATAAACTTTCGTAAAATGCTACCTTAACTAAGATCTTCCTTCAAAATATGTACAAAATACATATTTTCATCCAGTACCTTCTACCAGTATTTTCTATCGGTTACTTCAAATAAACAACCGTAGTAATTTGAATTTATCGAATAATTACCTTCTCAAATACAGCTTCCATCAAGAGCATATTTCCGTTTATCTACCACTGTTATAAATATTCGAATCGCAGACAATTCGAAGAAAATTAATGAAATACACTGTCGTATTGATGAAATAAAATTTTCATCTGTTTTATTTCCATCTCGAAATTATACAACATTCTTTCCAGCAAAACAATTTACGAGTAAATAAATCGTTAATCCTTTTACGCTCGATGTACACCCAATATTGTGTTACATTTTATGATACGTTATTAATTATTAATTAACTATACATAAATATATTTATGTTTTCAGCAAAACCAATCTCAAATTTTAGCGCGTTATACCTTCTTTACAGGATCACCCCAAAAAGGTCTCTATTATTAATAATTAATACAAAACAATTCCAGGCTCGTATCAAACTCTTTCACTTCAGATATTAGCCAGAAGCTAGACTCACGATATAGTGTTAGTAACATTATAAAAAGTGATTCATATCTTGACTTATTATCGAATGAAAATTCTATAAAAACCCTGATTCATGACTTAATTAGATATAGCTCTTGCATGATATAAATTACAGATACACTCATAAAAATTATGTAATATAATGATCATTTTATTTTAAAAGATTAATATATATTGGACAAAGATTAAAGATGCTATAACGAAACAGGATAAAAAAAAATTGATGATTGAATCGAAAGGGTTAAAAACTGTTCACTCGTCCTCGTGTTCAGTTCTAATTGAACTAGCTTCGTTTCACGATAACACAGACCCAAGCACTTTCGTACAATCGAACTAGTATCATTAGCGAAGTTTTACAAGTCGCAAATTACAAATACTAAATTACTGATATTAATAAATTCGCTTGCATTAGCAAATTTACCTATCAACCAAACGATATCTTAAAAGTAGATAAATTTTGTAAATTACGAGTCATTTCATTATCCGTCCCATTTGACGTAAGAATCGTAAAATTGTAAAATAGAAAGTTTAATTAATTAACGTTAAATAATTTACAATTTGCAACTTGTCGATTCGCTGATGTTACATCGTTACTCGGTAAATTATGGCGCAAAGGGGTCCTATAGACACGCGCTAGCTGATCTTAAGGCGTATTGCTAGGCGGAAAATGAATCTTTAATAGGGAGTCCACGTTATTCTCCGCATAATCGGCGAATTTCAGTCCGGCAGAGTATTGTCGCGGTCTTTCACGGAGGTCCTAACAATCTCGGCTAATTAAGTTGTCCTTCAATCTACGCGGATATTATTATAAAAGGGATTAACGTCGTTTTAACAGGGCGGAATCTCAGCTCGACTACTTCGACGATTTCGTTTGCCGCCTCGCCGAGGGACAAGGGTGTGCAATCTTCCCCGCGGGACATGCACCTATGGGAATATCTCGTTAAGAACGAATTTACATTTACTCTTTTGTCCTCGATTTTTCTCCTTTTTCTCGCAGCACACGCAACACGCGACTAAATTATCCCCGCAAACGACCGCGATTGTTGCCAAGTAGTACGACCAGACCGCGTTAAAATCGAGCCTCGAGGTGGATGCAAGTTCTGTTAAGAAAAAAAAACGCTTCAATGTTTTTTCATTAGGTCCCCTTTGTTGAAGGGAGATTCAAGGATTTTTTTAACGGTGTCGTCGCTTACGCATCGAGTTTGTTAGGGTGGATTTTTGTATGCTTTTAGACGCGGAAATGCGTCGTATTCATGGAAATAAGAGAATATTTGTAAGTAAAAGATGGGGTGAATGTGGAAGAGCGGAATTATAAAAAATCAGAGTATTTTTAGATTGCAGGTACGTGGAGAAATGAAAATTATTTTAACTGAAATGCCAGAGATAAAGTATTCCTCTGGAAGATTTTATCTTGCAAAAAATTTTTATCCTAGATTATAAAAATATCGCTATGTACGTATTGCGTTATCGTGGGCGATATTTCTTTTATCGAACTATCATGCAAATTACGTCGAAAGGTATAAAACTTGTTTTCGTTTAGAAATCTAATCAACGTGTGACAAATATTTTATTAATCATAGTACGGATTCAAAACTGTATATGAAATGCGTTACTATACAAATTTTTGTGAAATTTTGGTGATATCATAAAAGATCGTTCTTTTTTTTTTTACATATTAGTGGAACGTTTCCTACTAAAAATAACAATTCGATGGTATCTGTAAAAAGTAGTGTTTCTTGTCAAATTTTAAATTGTAGATTTCATCCTGTTACTGCACACTAGTACATACAGTGCGCTCTAACCATATGCAAAACCCGAGCAGAATCGATGAGTCGAACATTGTACGTTCCCCTCGTAAATCACTTGCAGTAGCCAAACAGGAAATAGCATTTTACTTGACAGGGATTGACTTTTGGACTTACGTGTACGTAGCATTTTTCACGCGCGTTGCTGAATTCTACAATACTCAAAAATTCTAGAACAATATTTTTTAGCGGGTCCATTCAATTTGCCTTCCATACTACGTTTAATTCCATTTCGTTCCATTCCCAATTTACTGAATGCTTCTCAGTTCAGGTCATTTAAATAACGCGGAGCTGGTTCGATCGGAATAGTCGATTTCACGGCGTACCTACGTATTTTTCAATATCATAATTTAATGAATACCATACACGACGCAATTCACCTTCCAACGCGTCCAAATAGCCGTACAGCTTTGGACACGATCTGAATCGAACGAATTACAAAGCCAGTGCGATTAACAGAGTGTAGAAATTTTGTTTAACAACGGTCTCCCCTTGCCTCTGGTCATTTTCATACGTAAAATTGTTGATTAAGGAAAGAAAGGAAAGAGAACATCGTGTGGAGAGGGAACACGAAACGAAAAGACTAAAAACAGGCGCGTAAAAACTGGCGCACGCTGGGCGTGTATTAACCAGCGACGGTGAGAATGATAAAAATATAAAGCCGCGTGCCGGCAGGCTGCTCGACTACTAAAACCCCACGGGGCGCGCGGTAATTTTGCCGTTAAAAAATCGAGACAATTACCTGGCGAAAAAAATTAAACTGGATCAAGTGCATCACGGTTTGAAAGCGCCATTAAGTTAGTATGGCCGCATTTTACCCGTAGAAATTCAATCGGTGCACTGATGGACAAAGCGGGGGAGAGAAAAATAGGGTGGAGGAAGCGATGACGAGGACGGAGAAACGAGAGGAAAAAGGAAGCTTGAAACGAGAAGAGAGACGAGAAATCACGGTGGAGGACGACGAAGTCACGCTGTACCGAGTACAGGATGGAACGACGAGAAAGGAGGGGGTTTAGAGAAGAAAAAGAAATATAAGAAGAAAGCTAGGCGGATGGAGGGGATGAAAAGGAAGGAAACGGCGAAAACGGTTGAAAAGGCCGCGTCCGTATCATAGATTCCTGACGATAAGACGAGGACGGCTAACGACAGGATGCAAAGGAGACTGATCAAGAGAGATAAAGATCAACGATTTGACGGAGACAGAGTGGAGAAAGAGTGGGAGAGAAGGGAAGGGAGAAATAACATGGGGTTGGGGGAGAACATAAGAGTCGCAAAGAGGAAATAGCATCAACGAGCGGCGCTTCATTTCAATGGAATTGGCTGCATCAATGCCAATTAATTAGCTGGTAAACTCCTGTCGGTCGTCGGCCTCTGAGTAATTTCATTAGTCCCCGGAGCAGAGAGCCGTTGAATAAATAAGGTCCTGTTTTCACCATGAATACCGTCGTCCGGCGTTTCGGGAACGATTCCTCACGTGGGTCAGCCCCTAATCGGTCGATCTACCTCGAAGATGCCCGCACGCCGCTGAGCGATTCGAATCGCTCGTGCAGACCAGCGCCGCGATCCTTAATCACTCTTTTTCCAACCAACCGGAAGGACACACGGAACTGTTTGTGCTTCCTGACAAACAGTATCTCGTCGTCGCTCACGGTACCAACGCAAGAAACTAACTCGTTTACGTCGAATAATCTTTTTCTCTTCTTTTTTTTTTTACTTCTTCATTTTTTTCTTTCTTCCCCCCACTTTTCCTTTCTCTCATACCTCTTTTCCACGTTTCGTCGGCAGAAATTGATGAGGTTTCGTAAACGAAATTTCGTGAGAAGAACGCGGTAGGTGATTTATCGAGACGCGACGAAATAAATGATTTGAGCTGATGAGTCTGATGAGAAAATGGTGGAGATAAGAATCGTAAACTTCGAAGTTTCGATGTATCTGTTTCGATAGTATTTTTCTCTTCTCGCTTACATCGATGAAAATTTCTGTGAACATTTCATTTCTGCTTCTATCTTTTCGGAACATCAATCATACAATGCAATGCAATGCATACCTTTCGCTCCTTGCGTCTAGAAAGATGGTTTTTAATATCAAGTTGCGCGTATTTCATCATCGTGAAATATAATATAAACACCGTTTCCTGTTATTATATCGCGTTTAATTCATTTTTGAATTTCAGTTTCCCAGCAAAGTGCTTGTTTATCCTGCATTTAATCCACGCTTTCTGTTCCATGCGCATCGCAAATAACGCTTCTGAATTTTCTATAGCCGCCAGTTATAGCTTCAGTTATTTTATGAAATTTTCAATTATTATTATATAGAGATGGTAGTATAAAATGAATTTTGATTATATAAAATGAAAATCTGCACGGTCGTGTGAAATTAAATTATTTTATGAAAATTATTTCCTCGTAAATTAATCGATTTGATATTATCGAGGAGATTTTTAATGGAAAATTGCTTGCAACCGAATTGAAGAACTTAACGACGAATTTTACTTTGCTCGACGAACGAAGTCATACGGTATTTCGCGGAGAAAGTAAGTATCAGGAAAAGCTTTTAATATTTTAATGCATTATACTCTTGTTCGTTTATTCGAGGCGAGAATAATATCTCGAGATACGATTCGTTTTTGAAAGATAGTTGAATTAACTCGTTTCGTCTTCCTTTTATCTGCGCATAAGTGCATTCAGGTTTGAAAACATCGCTAGAAACTCTCATCACAAGAAATCGTTATTCCCTCGTTTTTCAAGTCATTTAATACGCGCATAAGTTTTGCTTGACTTTAATTGTTTTCAATTTATCCCGGCCAGAAGTTCTCCTAAAAAAATTTTTTCATAAGCAATTTTACATTGGAATTCGCTTCAGAATTTTTTAATCAATTTTTTAGAATCGTATGGAGTGTTATATGTGAAGTGAATTATACGAATAATGAAGCTTCAGATTATTAGTAAAGAAACTAACATATTAAAAGCACGTTTTAAATCAGATTTTCCTATTTGCCGTGATGGACGTCCAAAATGAGCTGTCGGGTAACTGATTATCTTTCTTTTGTTGCAAAAGTTAAAATAAAAATACACATTTTCCTGCAATAACGATGATTGAAATTTTTAAAATGCATATTTGATAAATTTTTCGGAAGAATAAAAGCTACGATTGGAGATAATAACTTTATCACTAAATTAAATCACCATCAAATGTGGTATTTACCTATTTACTCATAATATATGTATGTGGAATTAAACAAATGATAAAAACACCAAAGGAAACAGCGCATTACGAATACACATAAACGATACGAATTTAATTAATTACCCTCTCGTTATCCGTTCTGACGTTATATTCCACTGGTATCTCCATGGTCATTCATTTTTTGTTATTACCTACCATACTTCATTCCACTCATTCATCATTTAAGATACACAATTAACTCTTTCAATCCTCATATATCTAACTTATGTTTGTAACAAGTATAATTATTTATTTATTTATTTATCATTCTTAAATCTATGAAAACAAGTTCTCAACCGTCTACCTTAGCTTTACAATGTTCAATTACGCTTGTAACACAGATTCCAATTCATTAAAGATGGTTTCTATTTGTGACACTTTATAATATTAATTTGAAGTAAACTACATATGTACATTGTAATTCAATTTTTTGAAATTACTATATTATAATTTCTAATTTTAATTTCAATTTTAATCTCATCGCTATATGACTAATATTAAATTATGTATAATGTAACAGTATTACGACACTGAGTAGCTAACGTTAACTGAAATTGCTTACCAAATAAGCGGAATATCACAATCGAAAATCACAAAAGATTATTATTGCACAACAGAAAATTATGAATTATTATTTTTCTGCAATCGAAAATTACGGCATACAATCTTTCGTCTGAATAAAAAATCGTGAATGGTTATATGTATACAAATCTCGTCTGAATGAAATTCTATTGGAAATTATAAAAAATATCCCTTCACAGTAAAAAAAATCATAAAAAACAATTTCTCTATAATCCAGAATCCTGCAAGGATTTTCCTTCGCGACAAAAATATCACAACAGATCATATAGAGATTTTCGTCCAAATCGAGTTCTACCGAAAACCAACGAAAAAATTTTACTCCAAAATAAAAGACCGTAGATTCATCCAAACGCAATTCTTTTCCACGATGAAAAATCATAAAAGCTCGTATAAAAATCTCGTCCAAAATGCTATCCTCGGCTAGCAAGTTCCCCAGTTCGTATTTCGCTAAAATCATCGAACGATCCATATTTTGTCCGGATCCCTAACAACGGCGTGCAGAATGGTTGGAGATGAGGACGCTTTGCAAGTTTTTAGCCGGGGCTCGATCGTTTGTCCGACGGGGAATCTCATTAACGAGGGGCCATACTATAATTGCGTATCAGGATCGAACGACATTCGCGAATATTAGGGGCTCGTTCGCGGAGCTCTGTCGCCGGAAAATAGTCGGATTAGTCCGGCAAGCAGAAATATAGCAGGCGCGTGATCACCGGCTACGATTAAGGCTCGTGTACAGAACGAACCGGGGTAGGAGAAATCGTTTAATTAACGAGCCGTTCAAGTGACGATATTAGCAGTTATGCGTGAAAACAGTTCGCCGTTATTTTGGTTACGATAATGAGATCGGATCGCGAGCAAATCCTGCTTATCGGGTGCTGTAAATTATGTTTATTTAACGACATTCAAGATGATATATTGACCGCTAATGACAGTCGTTAAATGATAAAATATTTATTATTCTTCTTACTTTAATCTCCGACAAAATTAATAACGCTGATGTGGTATGGATTCGTTTTGCATGTATTTTGGAATTACGATATCGATGAATGTGTATTTTGGGATGTCACTATCGTCATCGATGAATTTATTTATTGACATTTACTTATAATTCGTGATATAATTATGCATTTATATAACCATAATTTAAGGAAAGAACGAGATGTATCTCATTAAATAAAACTTTAGCGGTTATGCTTTGATCAGAAGTTTAGTCACTTGCTCATACGAAAAGCTTCGTTGGTACATATTCGACCTATTTGTAGATCCACTTACGATTGATATTTATTAAGTTATAAGAAGATTTATAAAGGATATTTAAACGAATCACCTACTATATTTACATATATCGATAAGAGCAACGGATCTCAGGATTCCGCTTTCCTTAAAATAAGCCATCAAGAGCTCGAGAACACTTCGGACGAACATCAAGCAAAGAATACATCCGCGTTTCAGTTTGTTCAAGTCGCGTGTACTGTCATTTCCGTTTTGAAACGCGCACTTATTTTTAATGTGCAGTCTCGATTCGGCGGGCCTCTATACAGTACAATCTTCGTACAATATACAACGTACGAGCGACGGGCGAAACGTTAAGTCCCCTGTTTGCGCGATTGTCCTAACAATATTCGTGGCGCGGATGCGATACGGCCGGTATTATTTGCACGATACAATGGAAGCGTTGTGCGAGTAACGATATAAGCGTGAATTACGCCCGTCTGCCACCGGCCGATACAGTGGCTTTTCGCGCTCTAACGATTTGCTTCTTTGACTTTATGTCGCTTGGAACGCGCCCGGATTAGTGGCCATTGCGTTGGACTAACGGGGAAAGATTCTCGGACACTGACGATTAAAAGGACCGTATAACTTTTGGAATTACTTGCCACGCAGCTTTCCCGGTAACGTATACCCTTGTGAAGGGGTGAAGTTCACCCTCTCGAAGATAGGGTTGCTAGCCAGTTTTGGATTGTTTCTTGTGAAAATGGTAGGAAGGAATGTTGTCTATAGTCCGTGGATGTTCGTGCAGATGCATATTTTTGCTGAAAATGTAACGGAAATGGAAATAAGATAGAAATTTGTTATGCTACTAGTAGGTTAAACGTGTACATTATTTTGCATCGTTTGGTTAACGTGTATCATTGTATTTGTTATAACATTTACATATTGGTTAATCGGGTACAATTATATTAAATTTCATATCCTTTAGTAGTACCTTCGTATGAATACAAATATTTGATACTATGAAAATGAACTTATGAAATCGGATGGAAAGACACTTCGTCAAAAAAATAAGGATATGTGGCATACTTTTTGTAGGCACTGTATATCTTTTGGATATTTATTATTATTTTTATAAGCGAAATTATAAAAATGAAAATTAAATAGAGTTGCTTTAAATGTTGTGTCCAGTACTTTATTTTGAATATTATATATATTTTTATATATTGTTTGCATTCTATATATTTTTATAGACTTAAATTAGTTATAAATGTATAAATATCGGCAGTCCAGTAATCAGTCTCAATTTAAAGTATATACTTATACTTTTGAGTCATTGGTCAAGCGTTGGATATATGCAGGGTGGTTGGTAACTGGTGGTACAAGCAGGAAGGGGGTGATTCTCAATATTCGTGGCGCGGATGCGATACGGCCGGTATTATTTGCACGATACAATGGAAGCGTTGTGCGAGTAACGATATAAGCGTGAATTACGCCCGTCTGCCACCGGCCGATACAGTGGCTTTTCGCGCTCTAACGATTTGCTTCTTTGACTTTATGTCGCTTGGAACGCGCCCGGATTAGTGGCCATTGCGTTGGACTAACGGGGAAAGATTCTCGGACACTGACGATTAAAAGGACCGTATAACTTTTGGAATTACTTGCCACGCAGCTTTCCCGGTAACGTATACCCTTGTGAAGGGGTGAAGTTCACCCTCTCGAAGATAGGGTTGCTAGCCAGTTTTGGATTGTTTCTTGTGAAAATGGTAGGAAGGAATGTTGTCTATAGTCCGTGGATGTTCGTGCAGATGCATATTTTTGCTGAAAATGTAACGGAAATGGAAATAAGATAGAAATTTGTTATGCTACTAGTAGGTTAAACGTGTACATTATTTTGCATCGTTTGGTTAACGTGTATCATTGTATTTGTTATAACATTTACATATTGGTTAATCGGGTACAATTATATTAAATTTCATATCCTTTAGTAGTACCTTCGTATGAATACAAATATTTGATACTATGAAAATGAACTTATGAAATCGGATGGAAAGACACTTCGTCAAAAAAATAAGGATATGTGGCATACTTTTTGTAGGCACTGTATATCTTTTGGATATTTATTATTATTTTTATAAGCGAAATTATAAAAATGAAAATTAAATAGAGTTGCTTTAAATGTTGTGTCCAGTACTTTATTTTGAATATTATATATATTTTTATATATTGTTTGCATTCTATATATTTTTATAGACTTAAATTAGTTATAAATGTATAAATATCGGCAGTCCAGTAATCAGTCTCAATTTAAAGTATATACTTATACTTTTGAGTCATTGGTCAAGCGTTGGATATATGCAGGGTGGTTGGTAACTGGTGGTACAAGCAGGAAGGGGGTGATTCTGAAGTTGAAAATATAGAATAAAAATTTTTCGTTTGAAGCTTTGTTTTCGAGAAAATCGACTTCGAATTTTCGCTCGGTACGCGTGCACTTTATCACGTCTTGTTATAACGGATCTCACTGTAGATCGTTGTCTCGATTGATGTTATTTTTTTAATTTTTTAAATTTTTAAATTTTTAAATTTTTAAATTTTTATTCTATATTTTCGACTTCCTTTTTCACGTAGAATCACCCCCTTTCCGCTTGTAATAGAACAAATTAACAAAATAATCGTAAGAAGGATTTTAACACCTTGTTTTACCACAATTTAAGTGCGATATTTCCTTATTTTTCGACACTTTTATATTTTCACAATTGAATTGTTCAGTAGCCTCGTTATTCAATAAATTATTCCTTTTTTATGCTTTGAGCAGATTTTTTCGTTATTATACACGTACGTTAAAAACTTACTATATTACGAAATTATATCATAAGAGAATTATAAATGTCCTGCTATTACCCTCGAAATAGTCGACAAGCCGTTTCATGTTTCTTTGTATTATTATTACGCTAATGAGATATTACAGAGAAATTAACGAAGAAAAACTACTTAACATTCGCTGTGCTACGAATACCCCTTTCGTTTGACTTTAATCCACTTAACTGCTACTCTGTAGTACCTTTTGTAGAATCAAGTATATTTGCATCCTTTTGTTTCCTGAACGATTTTAATAACGAGTTGTATTCAAACAGTAATGGCAACAATCTCTATAATTTCATGAAAAATATAAAAGAACGTGTAGAAATTTATGTAAACTATAGGAGTGAAATGTTCTTTCACCTGTTATGGGTTAAATTGTTCGTATAAACTATAAGATATGTCGTTAATTTGATCGTATATTCTATATAATGTTATCACAGAATATAAAAGAAAGAAGGAAAATTAATTCAATTTAGAAAAATTAAAATAATGACAAGAGAATTTTTACGGATTTTGTTAATTTAAATTATTAATTAATACTGGAATCTTATTATTACAAATAAAATATAGTCAATGACGTTGGTTCAATTATGCAGGAAGAGTTAATAACATTTTTTAAGTAATACAAATATATAGGAATGAACATCGAATCAACTCAAGCAATATTTCTATAATTTAATATCAAATTTAATAAATTATGAAATCGTAAGTTTGTCAGGAAAGCTATTGTAAAAATTGAAGATTTCTTTCTTTCCTATCGAATTAAAAATATTAATTCTGATATTACTGCAACGAATAAAGTTAGATTTTATTTGATTGGAAAAAATTGGATACTCGTGGGCGTAACACGAATGTTCATGACTGTAGGACTTTGTATAATTAAATATTATTTGCGTTCGTCGGAAATGTTCTCAAATTGAAAACAACGAAACTGTTTTTACATTTGGATTTCATACAGATATACAATGGACAGTTGTTTTTTCAAATTCATATCCTGTTACACCTTTCTGCCGTAACAATTTACGTCTAATTAAACGCGGCTCTTGTTATACGAAGGATTAAAATCACGTGTTTGTTTTTCACAGGATGCAATCGCACTGTCAGGAATTCCGTTGGATGGATACGATGGACGGGACGAATGGGACGATGTATTATTCGCATCAGAGCGCCTCCTAGAGATCCTCAGGTAAATAAAAATTCTCTTATGAACAATTGTGAATTAAATATTTTGCATTTATTATATTTTTTCTTGCATTCTGTAAATCAAATTTTCGCTCTGTATAAAGAATAAGTAAATCGAATAAAAATCACGATAAACGAAGCAAAATTCGTTAGTTTCATCAAAACGAGAAGATTAGTCAAATTTCTGGTAATGAAATCTCATAGAAACGCTATACACAATCTTCACCGACATTTTTTCTAGTCGAAGCATATTAATAAAATTTAATATTCCTTCCTAGAAAAATCTAACAGCTCTTTAGAAAATGAAAATCCACGCTATTAGGCATCGAATACTTAAATATCTTTTTATACAGAATTTCATTTCGTAATAATGTTCTGAAAACGCTATAAAGATGTCCTGTAACAAAATTTGGCCCGACGCAGGTGATCGAGTTAAAAGTTAGGAGGTTGCAAGTTGGTTTCCTGAAAGAAACCAGATGCGAAGGCGCTTACGTTCAATTCTCTGATGGCAGCGAGGATCTTGAGGATGAAACAGGACGTTACTGCGGCTATGTGAGTGGCAACACAACCAGGTAGAATATATTTCAATTTCATATTAGCTATTGTATAGTTACTGTCAATTATATTACTATTGCAAAGAATTTTATATATAGATATGTCATAAACAAAAATATCGGCACAGGCCAGATTTTCCTATAAAATTCTATATAAATCTGCAAAACACACGAGTTTTCAACCAATTTTTTTGTAAAATATCTATAACTTTCGAATTCTGAAGTTTAAGTACTTCATGACTTATTGTCGTTGGACTCTATGACGAAAGTACAGAATAGAACAGTAGAATAAAACATAAGATTTTATCTCAATTACTGTTGAATTGACCTAAGAGTCGATTCTGGGACATTTTTTGGGCCGTGGGTAAAAAAAGAAAGGTAACGGTTCTATAAATTTTAATAGAATTATATTCATTTTGTAATAAAGGTTATCGTAACTGTTTTCAGTTCTTTCTTACGATGCACTTTGATTTTAAATTCAGTTATTATATTTTATGAAGACAACTGATTGCACAAATACCTTTGTTCATCACTCTACATTATACAGATCATTATAAAATCGTTATGCAAAGAGTTTCTCTTATATCGTCAATCGGTTATTATATTTCACATAATTATACTGACAGATTTACGTAATTGCTTTATCGATAGGTATACTTTGCATACATAATTTCCTATGAATTTTATTCCATTTTTTATCCTATTGTACCTATTCAAATCTGAATAATCAGATATCAAAGAAATTTGCATTCGTAAATATACAGAACTTAGCAATTACTACAATAAATCATTATCAGAGTACGAAATGTTTGTACGATAAAATACGAGTGTACTAAATATGGAGATAAAAGGGAGGAGTGATTGGTAGGATCGTTAATGAAAAATAATTAACCGGTTGGAATAGTATTCACAGCAAGTTGTAAACCAAATGTGTGTAAGTACCTCTGGTAGATAATGGATTAAACAGATGCCTGTTGGTTGAAATGTAGCGATTCCAAGCCGCTTATAAACGCGGCATTTAATGTTTGTAAATATACCCCATTTCGATATATTCGATAATTTTGGTTTGCTTTAATTTCAATTTTCTGGCTTCCGAGTCTCTTTTGTAATCCTTATTAACACGTTTCTGCGTTACGAATCATTTTAATACAGTTATTTAATCATTCTCTAATTTATCGAATGTACAAGCGAAATATGTTATTTAGTTTGAAAGATAATTTGCCATAATAATAACAACGCATCATTAAATTTTACTTCGATATTCAATTACGATAATTAGGAAAATGGAGAGTTACATTTGTTATATTTATAATGTATTCTAGAATTTAATTGATTACCAATTGACCCATTACCAGACAGATAGTTCCTACTTTGATGTACGAGTCTACCGATCTTGAAAACTCATATTTTACCGCATTACGTATCTTATTGACCTTCTTATTCCAGCTACATTTTATGCTAATTATAATAGCAGAGAAATTAACATTGTTACTAACTTGTGGTTGTAACTATTGCGTGTATTATATATAGTAACGTTTCATAGATAGCGACAGCTCCAATAGCGATAAATTATATTTATTTATACTACAAAAGTGTTGAATGAAAAATTAGATCTTTCGGTTTCAATATATCGTTACAAACGTAAACCAATTGACTGAATACGTAACACAATATTCTTGAACGATTTATCAATAATTACTCATATGTATTGAAAATCTTCCCAAAATCTTGGAATACATAATAAAATTGAAAGATACATACACGCGGCAGACATTAAAATCAACAAAGGAGCTACTATCCACTTTTCAAATTCCCAACATTTTTAACATTACAACGAGTTCTTGGATATGTTAAACGAAAGTTTCGAACCTCTATATTTCATCCACTTCGTATTAGATACCGTTAAACGTAGAAATACCAGCGAATCCATTACGTTTTAGTTCGTTATGTCGCAAAAACGTAATCTAGCCAGACCTTACCTATTCGGCTATACCCTTTTAATTATCCCGCAGGCTGTTCCTGCGAAAGGGACCGAATTTAACGATCATAATGGACTCGGACGTAAAGTTCGCCGCCGAAAATCCGGTGATCTTCTCCGCCCAGTTTTCCATACTACCTGCCCAGCTGGCCGCCGAACGGCATCGTGGATTCTCCCCGTCCTCTTCGACAGAATGCCCATTGGAGTGCGCCGTGAGGAATGATCGAAGGTCCTGCAGGCTCGCATCCCCGGGTTATCCGGGCGTGTATCCACGTGGTATCAAATGTAGGATTGCTCTGGAGTCGAGCGCGGGTCGCTTTAAAATCGGCGGACAACCGGACGACCTTTTCGACCTGATGAACCGTACGTCGCAGGACGGTTGCCAGACGGAGAACTGCGAACAGCACGTTGAGATCGTGGCGGAAGTGACGAAGACGAGGGTCGCCAGATCGAAAGACGGACGATCTCTAACGGAAGAGGTTCCGGTTGAAAGGCGAGCGAGAAGGAGCCCGGATCACGACGAGGAGGTGGAATTTATCATTGGGCAAACGTCGCACAAGACCAGGAGAGGCAGAAATAATCGAAGAAGACTTAAGAAAGCCAAAAAGGAAGCGGACGGATCAAAGGGTCCGCGCGGCAATTCCCATGGAAAAGCAGCGAACGGGGATATCCGGAGAAATATCGGCCGTCCAAAAGAGATCACTGAACAGTCTTCAGCAGACGCGTTCCACGGCTCGAGGAGCAGCTTCAGGCATTCCGGTGGCTATCGCGATCAAGGAATCCGGCTAGAATCTATCCAGAAGAGACTTCGTCACCCGCAGCGCGTCCATAAGAAGTCCATGGATTCGATAAGCTCAAAAAAGAATTTCGATCATGATCTAAGAGATATATCGGATGCGAGGATTCTACCCGACGGGTTGGGACACGAGATTGCAAGGAAAGGCTTGAGCCAGGAAAAGATCACCGCGTTACAGGTGAGTTATCCCCGGAAATTTATTTCGGACGACACCTTCGGACGCTATCTCGATCGTTTCGATCAGGTTGCCTAGCGTTTGATTGATTGCCGTGTTATTCGACAACGATAACGGGGGAAAAAAAAATCTCGTGTAAATACTAATAAGCAAGTAAAGATGCGTAGGTATGTATTGATCGCGGTGTATATTGTCGTTCTATTCTATGATACATATAGAGGTTATCTGATTTTAGTTGAACTTATAAGGTTTACCGCTTGGCAATCTGATAACCGAACTTACAAGGTGCTTCAGTTAGCAATCGGATAGACGAGTTGAACTTATAAGGAGTTCCGTTTACCATAACATGTTCAAAGTGTGAATCGATATATTTGAACGAATAAATTGCTTAACTTATAAGGAACGAATATTATGGTTATAAAAATCGCTCTTAAAATTTAAAAATTATTCATTCTTTTCTCACCGAGACATAATAGAGAAACAATAAAACGAAACAATAAATTTTTATTTGAATTAAAATGATTATTAATAAAACGAGTATTACTTTTCATTTTTTAGATAACGTATTAAGCAACATGTTTATTTTACAAACTCTATTTACAAGCATCACGTATAAATTACAAATACACGATTTAATTATATTGAGAAGAGAATTGAATTTGATCGGTTTACTCAAAATTAAGCAATCGACGTATCTACTGTCTCTTTTTAAATAACTTTCATTTTCAAGCATTTCCCGATTCTTTCAATAATTATTGCTCACGTAATTTTCGTCTTCCCCCGACTATTCTCATTCACTGGAAACCAACAACGATAAATATCCCTCGAACCCCGATAAATACTTATCGATCATTCTGTTGGTGTGAAATAGAGGTTGCAATTGGAGAAATTATTTTGCAAGTAGATACCGGTGCGCTTTAATTTCGCTGCAAGGATACAACAGTAACTACCAAACTCTTGCTAAACAGTTCGCGCGAAGTTTCCTTTTGCGGACCAAGTTGATTAAACGTTTCGCTTCGCGTCTAGCGCAAGGAATAGATACAACGCGTGAATCTAGTTAGACGATCTAACGTAACGTAGAGATGAAACGAAATAATCGAATTACATTTCTTCACCCAATAAGGTTCCCGACTACAGATACGCAAAGAAGAGTCGAATACCAGAAAAATTAGCAAGCACCAGTTGCGTGGGCGATTATCTGGCGTTGCTGGAGAACGTGGACGGAAAGATCTTTGAAATTTTCAAGTTCTGCGGAGAGGGTCACGTTCCACGGATCCTTTCGAAAGGAAGGAGCATTATCGTGGAGTTCTTTGCGGAACAGGACGGCACTATAATGCACGACGGGTTCCAGTTGTCGTTTCAGGAAACGGAAGAGGCGCCCGGCGTGAAACACGATCGAAATTGCGAGTTCGTTTACAAAAGTACGGAACGAACCAGGGAAAATATCAAGTCGTTGCAGAGCTGGTATCCGCCGAATACTTTGTGCAGTTACAAATTTATGGGCAGATCGTCGGAAAAGATCTCCGTTCATATGAAGATAATCAGGAACGAGCCGGACCAGGAATACGCTTCGCAGAAACGGAACTTCAGCCTGAATTACTGCTCCGGAAACGAGATTGCGGTTTACAATGGGATCGAGGTGAGTAACCGTCGAGCCAACGTAAGAAATTAACGGCTTGTGTGGTAAACATAATAGCTTCCCTGTTGCTTGTCTTATTGTGCTATTCGAAATTGTTCTTAAATGGTCTTCGTTCTTTTAAAAAAGTCAATAAATTACGTAAGTACAGGGTCTAGTTGCACCTACCGTAAGAAATTTTTCATTTACTTTCGATTCAAATTGAATTTAAACATTGTGAACATATTACGTTCTTTTTTAAATTTTATTATATCGTTTTAATGTTCATATTTATCGTATTTTCTATTCTATGAGTGTAAGAATTGCTTCTTATAATTCAAACAAACAATCGGAGGGTTGGGGTAAAAATGGGAAAAATTTTCCATTTTATAACACAGTTTGTTTACGAGAATTGAGATAGCATAAATTGTAACGATTATAATGTTCGAAAAATCATCTTCATAAGATAACATTGAAGATTTAATATGCTGATTAATAAGGGTATGTATAGGGTATGACCATTCTATTACTGGAACAAACACGGATAAAAATGATTAATATTTTATTAATCGCTCCTTTTTATGATGTCTAAGTAAGATATAAATTTTATGAACACTGCCTTTATGAACAATTTAATTGAAAGTTCCTTCCTTAGTGGACTAAAACTCAATTAAAACTCAATTTTTTCAATAAAGCTATTTTGTAACATTCACTGTTTTCTCCTTTTGCTCTTCAATCTAGATAGTCGAAGTTATCGAGATAGTCGAATCATAAAGAGTTATTATAATTGTTAAAAATAACCACAAGTTTTCATATATTTAAGTGAAACTAATCCCTAAAAATGTTTTGGAAAACTATGAAATAAACTGCGAACATTTTTTGTGTATTTTAACATGCTGACTGCAGATGAATATTGCATCTTTTACTTATAACGTTAACGTGTTGTGGTTTGCTTAAAAGTTTCAACGCTCGAGTGCTTCTATATAGAATATTTAATACTTTAATATTATCACCGCAATATTAAAAGCGTTGAAAATTTTACAGATATGTAGTTATTTATTTAATTACAACGATTCAATTACGTTCGTCGTCCTTAGAGCTTCACTAACTTATCTAATAGAGTGACCCGCATATTAATCAACGTGTTAAACAACGTATGACTATCATTAACAAGAGTTGCATATATAAATTTTTTAATATTACTTTTATGCTATCGTCTGACTTTTTTCAACAACAAAACCACTACATCTGTTTCTATTACCTCGCATTAATTTGATTCGCGTCTTTTACAAAGATATTTTATTAAATTTACTCAAACTTTTGTATTGCAAGGAACATTTGCATCTTTCGAGAATGTTCTCTTCCTCGTTTCGTTTATACTATTTCATTTCCATCCTACAGCGAACTTTTTCATCCTGCAATTCCTGTTATGCTAATTATAAATCTCTTCGTCATGATAAAAAAAACATGAATATATTGAACTTCCAGGTGAACAACAGCGTCTTGATGTGGTCTTACTGCGATGTGTCCCACCAGGATATTAATAACATTCAAGTTCCTCTCACCTCCAGCGGAAATGAATTGTTAATACAATATTATAGCGCGAAGGGCTCGTACGATGGGCAAGAATTCACTTACACGATATCCTACAGGTTCATAAAGAAATCGCAGAATTCTACCACTAGACGTCAAGTCCAGGACGATTTCAAGCTGATCTCTCTCAGGCCGGTAAACTTTTCAGCGTTGAACTTCAACGAAAGTGAGAATTGCAACTGCGATTTCGGCGACAGAATCGGCAGCTTTAAAAACTGGTTTATGGTACTCGTTGTCTTAGGAATAGTCTCGTTTCTCGGTGCCATCCTCACTATAATAGCTCTCCTTGCCAAATGCATCAAAATGCGATCGATGGAGAAGAAACTGCTGCAGACTCCGAAACTATAAGCCCGATCAAATTTTGTACGATTTTCTATCTGTTCGAATAAAACGATTTTTTTTACAAGCGAAAATAGATTTAGATCTACGCATGTGCTCACTTGATCCACATTTGGACATCTACATTTATTTATCGATTGTTGCAATGTGATTAAAATTTGGCCGGATGTAATGATCTTCAAATCTTTACAACTCGAATCAAAATTGAATTTGGAATTGAAGAATTTGGAATTGAAATAGATATCGCAGATATTTCTCTTGATATAACTTAATCTATACGTTGCATTATTTTTGTCGGAGGAGTTTCTTCTTAAGTTACTATTTTTTAATAAAAATATTTCTATCTTGATTTATATTCAAATTATATCTAACGACAGTTCTTGATATTCACGTTTCTCGTTCTTTTCCTGCGATTTTAGTCAACTTTGCATTCACCGAACAAATTTTCATTCAAGATAGGTTTTATTAAAAATAGATGAAAATGTATATACAACAATCCATGGAAAGGAAGAAATATAATGGCAGCACAAGATACAAAAACAACTACTACTTTTGTAACTTTGTTCTATACTTGTCACATTCTCATTTTCGTTCGTTAATTTTTCCTTTAATTTCCACTTTCGATATCAAGAGAAATTATGTCTCAAAAAATATAATTTTATTTCATGCTCTATAATTAAACCTGAAAATATAACTAGTCGTACAATTAAGAACAAATCGTATGATGCTAAAGCAATCGAGCATCTTGTTCGAATCAAAAAATATCGCCTAAAAGGTCAAGGTCTCACCGAGATTTGAACTCGGATCGCTGGATTCAGAGTCCAGAGTGCTAGCCGTTACACCATGAGACCTTGAGAATTTTTTTACAGAAATTAGAATAGTATGCATGTGTAAGTAAGTGCATACTTTACACGTTTTTATAATGAATTAACATCGAGAAATATAAATGACAATTGTGATCGACGCAATGGCCAAGTCGATCAAGCATAAAATTCCATCAAACTGCGAACATGTAAATACGGATGATCCTCGACATACATATCTAATTAGAAAAACATAAGAAAATCAAATTGTTGACGTGGAAATGAGAGAAAACGAACGAAAGAGCGTGCGAAGTAGATATAAATACATACGATAAAAATTATTATACTTTGATAGGAGATCTAAGGAAATATCATCGCTTGAGGAGAAAGCTTTAAAAAATTTTTTTTACCGATAACAATAAGGACTAATTGTACGGTCGTTGCGGACGCTAATATATACCGTTATAAATGTTATTTTGCATAAAAGAATAAACGTCGCTTCTGTACAATATGATAATTAATCAAGGGGAAAGTCCATGTAATATAAAGCATTCTTCGTTGAATAAATTGCTGTATTATAAACACTTCCTATATCATCAAATGCTATTGATTCTCATTGTTGGATCTGAAGTCAAAGATAGAGGTTTCTTCGTGCATAAATTACGATTATTCGGTGCTCGAGTCAAACCTTGAATATTCAGATCTCAGTTGAATGAATGAAAATTGCTTAGGATGTATTAGTAAATTGTCCTAAGCAATTAGCAAACATGAAAGAATTAGCGTCAATTGTACATAATAATTTACCATAATGGAATGAGAGGACAGACATATTTCTGTGTTGCAATGAAAGTTGAAGCTGTAGAAAGATATTGTTATATAAGCAAATCTTAAAGCAAAAATACACAAAGAAAGAAAAAATGCAAAAATTAACAAATCGTACAGACTAGTAAAATCAGAACATTGAATCCTAATTCTACTCTCAGCGGCATACCAGAATCAAAGATATCAAAGAGTACGTTTTTATTGTTGCGATCGTGAGCAATTCAAGTAATTTCGCGAGCAAACTTTAACGATATAATGTGGACAGAATGGAGGTTCAAATCAAAATATTTAATTATAATTATATTTCAAGCGACAAAGAGTTATGAGAAAATCATAAGTAGATGTGCTTGGAAACGGGATGAAATACGTGCGAACGAAACACTTGGGGGTGTAATATCGTCCGACATAAACTATCGCCCTGCTTATTGCATCTTGTGATGAAATTGCAATGTTACATATAAAGAGGAAAGATAATCACAAAACAATATCACATAAGAGATTAGCTAAGTAACCACTTGAGAGGAGTAATCTCTTAAGTTATCTGTATTCATAATTTTTGCAATTCACAATTTATAATACATAAAATAAACGAGCTACATCGTTAACAAATATGAAAATTAAAAAATTTCTTAGGCAGACTTAAGATTTAAGAAGACAAAAATGATCGCTAATCATATGTAAAATGTTTTGCTAAATGTAAAACAAGATTTCCTCGTTGTTCTTAACATAGATTATATTTCATTTTTTATCACTTACGAATTATTTAAATTAATTAACTAATGCAATAGTACGGCTATTGTTAAAAGCGATAGCAGAAAGATTAAAATATTATCGCTGAATAACTAAGATTTTAGTATTATAGTTATAACCGCTATTAAAAAATTGTACAACATTTCAACAAAATTGGATTAAACGAGATGCCGTTAACGAGATATTTTTTCTTTAAATTCAAATGATGATTTAAAAGATGTAATAACAAAATGTTTGTTTTTTAATTTGTTTATATATAGAATAAACTCTTTCTGGCATCACACTTCGAGGTATTATAATGTCGTTTTAAAAATCTCCATTTTAATTTATACAGGTGCTTCGTTTATGAAAATGGTAACTTTTCCATTAAACCGCAATCTACCTACATTAATTTAAGAGCAGTTTCGGTGAACGCATAATGCGGGACACAATGAAGCATTCGCACTGACAGTAATTGGACGTTGCGCAAGCAATGATTTACCGGAAATATATTACATTGGCTAAGTCAAGGCATGAATCAGCACTTATTCGTGTATTTTGCCCATGTTTCATAAAGCAACGAGCAAAAAAAGTGAACAAGCGACACAGCTGCGGTGCCAAACAATAATTTGTTAAAATGTTCCTACTCGTTTCGTACACGAAATATCGCGAGAATGTTATCGAATGTAGATCTCTAAGTATTAATTTTTATTATCCTCGCATATTCACGTATCTCCGTCGAATACTAAATTGATCTACATTTATAACAATGGAACGTATTTTTGTAAAAAAAGAGAAAAGAAAAATAAAAAATAATAATGAGAAAAGCAACTTGTAAATGTGATAAATATTTAATCGAATTGTAAGCCCACTAACAGTAAGCGATCTACAATATGTAATAGCATCAAAATGTTCGAACGATGTGTAACTGTATCAAGTGAAATGAAAACACTTCATAATAAAAACAAAAGTATTGCTAATTGTATACGATTGCATAATTCTTCTTATTCTGGCATGACCTAATTTTTTATTTGTTTTATATAATATTGATCGTTACTCTACCAAACGAAAAATTAGTTTGGTGGATACATCGCTAGTTTCGTTTTAATTACAAGAGTTTCATGATAAATGACATGATAGAGGTTTGTAACTCTATTAATTAAGTTTCTTTTCATGTTAATAATAGAACGATTAAAAATATTAGTTATTAAATGTATTAGAAACATAATTGATAATTATAGATACACTTATATATATCTCTGTGATGAGATATTTATTTATTATGGAATAATATTTATTTATATCTAAATAAATCTTACTTGCGATTTATTCATTATTACATGTACTTCATGATCAATACATCAATCTTTATATTATAAAATATTGACAAATAGTAGTCAAAAATATGTATACATTTAAATTTGTTCTGCTCTTAATGGTTCTCCTATTTTACCAATAGATGTCGCATTTGAAGTCCTGATATTCCTTTCTATGAGGTCGTTTGTCAACGGTATCGATTCGATACATGTAAAGTTAGTAGTGAGCTTGCAAATTCGCGGACGGAGTGTCGTTTCTAACTGTAACTTTGTGTATCGAAAATTCGAACAGAATGGCAAGAATAGCAGCCATAAAACAATCTTTGGAAAAAGCGTTACACGATGAAAGCAAAACATGGGCAAAGTATCTAGGCAAAGTTGAAAAAAAGACAGGAGTCGATCGACTTTATGTTTTTTTAAGTATGGACGTTAGAATCATATACTTTGTAAGCTTTTTGTGGCAGTTTTTGTCTTGCTTGATAAACCAATTAATTATCACTTTACGTAACGAGAACCTAGTACAAATTTCTCTTGGAAACAATAATTTAATCGTAATTTTAAATTTAATTCTGAAAGTTTTCAAATTACGCACATTTCACTCGCATTTGACTATACTACAACGATATCGTATAGATTGTAGAATATAAAAGAACCTTGACAACGCGGTTATTTTATAGCATAAGATTCTACAAAAAGCATTCGATGACAATTGAATATTCATAGGTATAATAATAATAAAGGGAATGATCGAGTTTTTCCGCATTTATGTAACATACACATTTTACTGTATCACAATAAGATTCTTGCAATTTGCTTAGAAATTTTGCTTACAATAATTAATTTCACTGGATTTTTTTATAATGTTGTTTAATATTTTTTAGGTTTTGTTGGATTTACAGCATTATATTTGGTGTTTGGTATTGGTCAGCAGTTAGTTTGTAATATCTTTGGATTTATATATCCTGCTTATTGTTCTATGAAAGCCTTGGAAAGTCCAAAGAAAGAGGATGATACAAAGTGGCTGACCTATTGGGTGGTTTTTGCAATTTTTACAATCGTTGAATTTTTCGCAGATTATATTTTATGCTGGTTTCCAGTCTATTGGCTGTTCAAGGTACTTTGTTATATTTTAATTACATAAATATAAAATGTAAACCATATACTTATTATATTGTTGGTTTTTACAGTGTCTCTTTTACATTTGGCTAATGGCACCTATTGAACGTAATGGTTCCTTAATATTATACAACTGTATTATTAGACCAAACTTTTTAAGATATCATCACAAAGTTGACGCATTGATATCGTCTGCTCAGGATGCTGGTATATTTTTTATGACAAGATATATATATGTACATAGTTAATACTTTAATACTTATTACAATCTACTAATGAAAATACTTTTATTTCAGCTGTTAAAGCTGCAGCAAATGCTTTGCTGACAGAAAAGCAGGAGTAATATTTATAACTTTGAATTCCTGGAGGCTTAAAAAATATGCCTTAAAAATTTTTACTGTTTTCTCGTCTCGCCCATTTTTAATAAAAAGGAAACTGCAATATATTTGACAGTTTTAATTTCCTATATATAATGTTTATATAGTAGTATAAATTTTATAATCAATTGTGCCTATTATCAAGATGTTATAAAATCCAATTACACATGTTATTGTGTATCTTACAAATTTCTATAGTTTGTCAGCAATGTAGTTCATCAGATCACAAAATTTTGAATGAATGTAATAAATACATAATACTGTCATAAATGCAAATAAAAATTGTATGAATACATAAAGTTTATAAATACAAGTCTTACAAAAATGGCTGTGTAATGTTACATTCTGTAGCAAGATTTTTACATAAGCCAAGCCAATTTAGTAATATTGAACAAATAATTCTTACAATATCATTTGTGATTGGATATTGATGATATTTTAGGCAGTTATAAGCACTATTTGAGCAAATGTTTTCTATCGTAGTATAATTGTCTGTATAAAGATATTTTTATGCCATGATATTACAGTTATAAACAAGGTGAATATTTTTAGTGTTGGAAATGAGTGTATAATGGTTTGTAAAATCACCAAACAAACGACTTCTGTAAAAAATACGTAACACGAATGACGAGATTTATATTTGCAATTTTGTAAGTGAGGGTAGGATTAGGTAATATAAAGATTGAGAATATGTCATAAATCATGATACATGTGTATGATGTATGGATACTAAAAATTAATGAATTGTAGGTAAGCGCAAAATTTTTGAAATGATAAATTAGATATTAATCTTGCACAAGTATAAAGACAAGCTTTTATATGAGCTTTAAGCATATTTGTAGCGCCAAACTTATATTTGAGCAGACGTTATTATCTTATAAGAGGTTGAAGAAATATGTGGCATTTTGCGACTGACCAGTCGTATCTTAACAATCGGGAGACAATGTCAGGTCATTGTTGATCCATGCCAAATTCGCGTATTCAGACCTTATAAAATAAAGTGTAAGAGGTTCCATTATTCTTAAAATAAATTCTATACATTTGAAATATTTACGGTTTATTTTCAAAACTAGAAAATTTTCAATACAAATGGAAACGTAAACATCGAGTGAGCGAGACGGAATAAAAACAAATACATTTTTGTTCTCAAGCCAATAAATCGACAATATACCTTGTGACAAGGTCAGTGCACTTTTTACAACACAACTCAGGTCCGAATTGACCATGTACCGTCGGTGAACTAATACATTTTACGGTAATAAGTGAAAAATAATCTGTTTTTTTTATATTGTTCCTGCTTATACAAGTCGACTGGTCAGTCGCGTTTTAAACATCTTCGCACTGAAGAGTTTCGCTGACTCCTCGTTATTGTTTCTGTTGAAAATCTTAGTCCAACGTTAATATTACAAGCCAATAGGTATGCTGAGTCTCCTATTCACTAATAATTTATTATTCCATTACATTTTATTCAATTAAGAAGACATAATTATATTTAAGTATACAGATTTATTATTGGTTGATAAAATCTCAATAAATGTGTTTTAGGTCAATTCAATAAAGATGATATCTTTTATTTCATATTCTTTAAATGAGCACTTGATTTTTGTACAGTATTTGCAGCGCTGATATGTTACAAATGATAATCTGTTTCTTCTAGTGTACTTCTACAATTTAATAACGGTAAAATTAATTAAATAATACATACATATAAAACAATTGAAATAACAAAAATACGTACATCTCTTTGAAGTGTAATTTTTCTGCTGTTAGTGCAAGTTTCCTAATATTTCTAATAGTGCAGGCGGCGGCGATTTGCACTTCCGGGTCATCTGATCCCACCAAACGTAGCACATGCTGTAAATTTTTAATATGAACACATCAACAATTGTAGAACACGTAGAAATTATAGGATAAATGGCTTTAGGCCGTTTTAAATAAAAACCTTGTATAAGTCTGTTGAAGAATTTTGACGAAACATTATTATTAACTTATATTTGTTAATATCGCACGGTTTTCATCTTAATAATTTCTTTATTAAAAAATAATGTAGAAATGGCGTAGTCGAAATACTTTTTATGTGGAAAACATTACTGTACATACTACATACCTTTATAACACCGGCAGAGTGCATGGTGATGCAGTTCATGGGCTCTTTACTTAAATGATACGCGGCTATGCAAACTCCCCTAAGAACATTTGTATTTTTGCTAGTCATGTAGTCAACTAATGGTGCAACCGCGTGCAATCGACCAAATTTAGCATTATTCTCCCCCCATTCGCAACAATGAGCTATGGCTAAGGTCAAATTTGCACGCAAATCTTCATTTTCCTAAAAGAGAATAAAATGTTAAATTGAAATAAAGCATTAATATATTGATTATTAAATTAAATAGTTCTAAATATTCAGGGGTTTAGTAAAATGTCGTTATTTCTATGTGTTAAGAATTACTAGAATAAGAAATTTGAATCAGTTCATTTTCGGACAAAAAGAATAATAAAATATGTTAATAAACTTGAAATTATAGATAAAAGCATGCAAAAATGTTAGGAAATTTATTTACTGTTTGGGCTTACTGGATTCTCTCTCTCTCTCTCTCTCTCTCTCTCTCTCTCTCTCTCTCTCTCTCTCTCTCTCTCTCTCTCTCTCTCTCTCTCTCTCTCTCTCTCTCTCTCTCTCTCTCTCTCTCTCTCTCTCTCTCTCTCTCTCTCTCTCTCTCTCTCTCTCTCTCTCTCTCTCTCTCTCTCTCTCTCTCTCTCTCTCTCTCTCTCTCTCTCTCTCTCTCTCTCTCTCTCTCTCTCTCTCTCTCTCTCTCTCTCTCTCTCTCTCTCTCTCTCTCTCTCTCTCTCTCTCTCTCTCTCTCTCTCTCTCTCTCTCTCTCTCTCTCTCTCTCTCTCTCTCTCTCTCTCTCTCTCTCTCTCTCTCTCTCTCTCTCTCTCTCTCTCTCTCTCTCTCTCTCTCTCTCTCTCTCTCTCTCTCTCTCTCTCTCTCTCTCTCTCTCTCTCTCTCTCTCTCTCTCTCTCTCTCTCTCTCTCTCTCTCTCTCTCTCTCTCTCTCTCTCTCTCTCTCTCTCTCTCTCTCTTTCTATTTTACATAACAATAAAAACGCGATGATATACATTATGCATTAAAAATATACTTTTATCATAAATATCATGAGAGGGATATTTTAAATTTCTGTGGAAATTATTTAAATTAAATCATTCGAACAAAAATGATTTGAAACAAAATTAAGAAAAAAGAAACGTAATAAGAAAATATCATTCCCAATCTCAAAATATTTTAACGAAATACTTCCATTAGTACAACACATAAATTCTAACTGTCACTTGATATCTGATCTGTAATATGTTAACATGCTTCCTTCTTCTTAAACTAGAAAGATTGACCCTCTGAAAGAATCTCAAAAAATGCCGAAAGAATTGTTAAAATTCTTTGGATATCCTGCAGGAAAGAAGAAAGAAAAGGTGTAGCGCCGAATAAAGATCGCAAAAATTACCGTGGACACAAGATTCGCCAGTTTCTCCACTACTCCATGATCGCTGAGAATACCCAAATTTTCCGGGTCCGGAGCGATTCCGGCAATAGTGGCACATACTGCGCTCAGTACTTCGGTATTGCTACTTTCAAGAAGACTGACTGTAAGCTCCAATCCACCTACAAATGCCCGTACCATTTCTGGAGAGTCTTTGGCATATTTGATACAGGATACCAATGCGAGGCAGGAGTTTCTTTTGATTATGTCACTAGGATGTTTCAGCAATGACCAGACCAGTCGAACACCATCATTGATGTGCTCTGGATCGTTGATGATGTCCATGCATTGTTCATTTTGCGCGCACTCCTTTATCACCAATGGTATGTTCTCCAATAAAGGCTCGTACGTAGAGCTTAATAATTTGATCTACACAGTGATTTAGATCTTATTAATATTTTTACTGCCATATGTTGACGATGATCATACTTGTTGGACCACGAATGATTTTTCAAATATATTACAGGAGAATTGAATGACATTTTTCTTTTCCTTTAACGTGTATTTCATACTATATCTCATTCTACTTTTGTATAGATTATATACAGTTCAAAACTGAATTTTCTAGCTCATATTTAACTTCAAGTTAAATATCTCAAAAGTAAAGACTTTTTAAAAGAATTCTAAAGAAATTCTAAAACAATAGTCAAATTAAAATGAATGCCATGAATTTTGCGTTTACTTTGTTATGTATCTATTACGTTGCTTCACCGCTTCTTTCTAATACTTTTTCAGCTACTGTAACTCAAATCTACAGAGTACGTGCGAGAAAACTTTATGGGATAATTTAAGGAACAAAGACGAAATCGGCCTTAAAATATTGAATCAGAGGATTAAAACGAAGATAATGGCCACTTTAAAGTAGCAAATAGAGATTAGAGATACTCATAAGTACCGAAGGGTATTAAGAGCCAAGATTAGGAAAATAATGATAATACCTCTCATCACAGATAAAGAAACAACTATAAACAACTAAAACCCGTAATCCATATTTTGATTTAACATATTAAATTCAGTAGAGCGACGAGATAAAAATATTTCCATAAAGAGAAATAAACGTAGAATCACCAGATTTGGCAAACCATCGTTGATCCTCAGAACATCTCTGTTAGCAGGATCTTTACAACATTCCGCCAGTGCTCCTACAACATTCGCCTGCACGTCGTCATCCTCGTGTTCTTCTAAAAATGGCACTAAAGCAGCGACCAAACCATTTTGATTGAATCTTATTACGTTCTCTGGACTTATGGCACATTTCCATATTCCGCCTGTGACTGCAGCTAACAATTGTTTATTAGCCCGGACTTCTTCGCATTGTAAAAGCTTGCACAATATATCCAGACCAGATGTCTGGCGAACCATGTCCCTGGCAATTTTGTTCGTTCCACATTTGAATATCGCCAGAGCGCAATTTTCTTTCAACTTAATATTGTCACTTTGCAGGTGTCGTACAACGTCACAGATAATATCTGTGGTCTCGAACGCTTTGCGAAATACGTTCTGTAATTGCGAAGGAATTATCAATGGCATATGTAAGTTGATAAATGTTTTATAAATTTTTAGATAAGGATTTGCTTATTATCTCGTTTATCGCAAATATATAAACAGCATTTATGCAATAGTATCAATCTTGATAATAGATAATATGTTGAACATTGATAAGAAATATTGGTATTATTGAATATTGATGAGAAACAAAAGATAATTGTTATATAATAATTCTGTTTATACTGAGAAAGTTATACTAGAAAATAAGATACATTATATCATATAAAATATACCACCCATGTAAACATCATATAAAACATGCATCAAAATTCGTGAATTAAAACACTTAAGTAAAAATATAATAAAATCGAGTTAAAAGAATTAAAGATCCAAAATATTTTAAATTTTAAATATTACCTGAAATTCTCAAATATCCACGTTTGAAATAACAGTTTAACATTTAAATCTCATTTACCTTAATTGCACATTGTTGAACAGCTCCCATCATCGGTACTACAAGAGAAGTGTGATGTGATTTCAGGAAACGTTCCATGAGCTTTACCACACCAAACTTGTGAAGTACGTCTCTCACTTTCGGACTACTGCTCAGAGAATCTAAAACTTTAGCACAGCCTATGGCAACCGCAACTAATTCCTTGTTAGTTTCGTTCAACTCATTGTACGATGTTCGAAGAATAGAATCTGGCACGTCCATCACATCTAACTATTAAAGGTTACAATTTTTTTATGATATAAAATCTTCGTTATACGATTATTTCGTTGATGATATGCTAAGAATTCCAAAAAATTTGTCAGAGGCTTCATAAAAAATTTCGCAAATAATTTCATTGATCACAAAATCAAAAAGTTAAATAAATATTTAAGAAATTATAAACTGATTAAGAAAGCTTACAATGAGAGGTATGCCTCCTCGAATTCGTATTTGTTTCCTTGCTTTCCTAATTCGTGCAACAATAGCCATAGTTTCTGCAGCTAAAACCTTCGCAGCAATAGAATAGAACGTCAATATAAAAATTATTCTCATTATTTCTATGGCATTCATAGTATCTTTAAATTAATGTAACTTATTTTGTATTGAGCTTTATTGGAAACGAATCTTATTACTTTATTTTGTGAATGAATTTTTCATTAGATTTGTTCAAAAAGGTGTACTATCATTATTATTGTACAAGAGGAATAAAATTGTAAATGTTCTTGTGCAAATGAACGATCAGTGAAGTATAAGAAAGTATACTGAACGAGCGAAAAACTAACTTGAATGTCTCTAGCTGGATGCTTTAACATTTGAATCAACGGTGTTACAATACCAAGATCGATTAGGTGCCGTCGCATTTCTGTAGATGACACGATCTGGAGTAAAACCGACAGGGAGCCATTCTGGCATTTTAAATCTCTCGTTTCGAGTAGATTCACCAGAATCTCCAGACCTCCCATCTCTCGAATCGCCTTTTGTATAATCTGTTATCGTAGAAAATTAAAGGTGCATTTTATTTGTCCTGTTTTATTAACTCTAATTATGGAGTATATTTTTGGAAAATTTGAATTTCTAATTGTCTTTAATTAATACATTAAGAATTTCTATGAAAAAGTTCTCCCCCTATTTCTTTCTCCATTATTTCATTCTAGATTATTTAATAAAAGTAATAATAAAAAATTACATTATTTAATATAAAATAAATGAAATAAATTTAATGTAAATATAATCGATAGTCAAAGTAGATTCTTAGTTTTCTAGTCGTTGGCACCCGGCATTACGATATACGATTAATTTTCATTTTCGTATGCAATACAAGTAACAATGATTAAATATCGTATAATTTTTCGAGAATATTTCACGCGAATGAATCGAATGTTGTAGAATTAATTCTAAATTCTTCGACATGTGAATTCATCGAATCTTCGCTTAGAAATTTTGTGCTTAATAATTAAAATTATAATTATATGGAATAAAAACTAAGTGAATTACCCTATTGGTCAGATCATAATCTTTTAAAAGACAGACAGCCACCATAGTTGCGGTTTGATTACCCGCTTTCATGTATCTGATAAGCTTCTGTATGTGCCAAAACTCTGATGGCACTTCCGGAGCTTCATCCTGCACGTATCTTAATTCATCGTCACTTTCTGATTCAGGTTCGTCATCTGTACTTTCTTCCTCCTGTTTTTCGCTGATGTAACGGACACGAGGACCGAATGGTTGTCCAGTGACTGCTGATATTAGTGGCTTCGATGGTTCTTCCGGTTCGATTACTTCCAGCATATCCGGCTCGATTCTTTATTCGAAAAAAAAAGAAAAATAGAGAAGATCAAAATGAAATGTCATAATTGTAGATCGTTGAAATAAAATCATAGGTTTCTTTAATTAAGCGATTAAACGCATAATGCAGTTATTTAATTACAAAATATCGTGATATTACAAATACTTACATATGTTAAATATTAAGGCTGTGAGACAAAAAATATTAAAAAACAAATAACTCTGTGAAATGACGGCTCTGGAACAAAAGGTATTAAAAAATAAGTAGAAGCATGAGTGTTGCAAACGTTATATAAAATTTGTTTTAGCACTTTGATGCGTTACAAAATGAAAATGAAATATTTATGAGATGATTGAGATTATAAGACGTATCGTTTTTTATTTACTCGGAAACTTATTTCATTTTTCAATTATTAATTTATCAAGTTTGACAATAAATAAATAATCAATCGTCATTTACCACCAAGTATTTCTATAGACACGTTAATATAGTACAATACTATATAATTAAATACTATAATTTATGTTTGAAGTACAGTGATTCTAAACTTACGTTGGTGGCGGTTCGATGGATATTTTCTTGGCATCTTTTTTCCGTTTCGGTGGCATAATCTTCTATTTCCAACTACAAGGAACGATGAGAACGTTGAAAACCTTGTTTCGTGTGGATAGGATAAAGTACCCTCTTTGTTTTGGACGCTTGGATTAAGAAATTTGTTAAGCTCCTTGTGCACGCAGCTATCGATCAAACAATTCATTACCATGTACAGCCCATGTAGGCATCTGTTCTGCGAATGATATAAAATTAATTTTATTTAATTTTCTTTCTTATGATACTTATTTACACGTCTAAATACTTATGTTTATATATATCGTAAATGTGCTTTAGTTAGCAACTTCTTCTATAATCTCTATCAAAAGATGTATTTTCTTCTTAAATATCTTCGACGCGCATTTTTAATTTCGTTTAGTTAAATTACATACTTGGTATTACAATACAAAAAATTGATCACTCGCTCGATCGATCAAATCGTTGTTTACTGACCTGAATAAATCGATTAATCGGACATATTTTTGTTTTATATACGTACATACTACGAGGGACAAACAAAGCAAAAATAAAATCGGAAAATTTAAAGCTATGTACATTTCTACAGCGCGTATACAGAAATGGACGATATATTAAAGTATAAACTCACATGGCAGATATATGACGCTGAAATTATTCAGTGTAAAATATTCTGAACGTAGCAGTACTTTGCCATACGATATTTATTTTTCGTTTAAATGACAGTTTCGTTTCGATTCTTCGCGTTCAGTCGATAACGTTCCAGGTTAATCGTGTCAATTGAGATTTACAAATGACAGAGTGAACATAAAAGCATTGATCGTTCGTCATTCTAAATTCTAGGTTAAAATTCTACAAAATTCCGGTCCATGTGTTCATTAATATCGAAACAAATATTTTCAGAACACATATATTCAAGCACAATAATGTATAATCATAATTGATGCATGGGAAAAGGAATTTACTGACCAAATATCGTTTTACGCAACTAATTAGATCGATGTAAAAGCATACGATGCACGTGACGTAAGCGTAAGGTAAGCGTAATAAATAAAATTAAGGGTGTTTTACTGTTTGATCTTTGGGAAACTCAATTTTGTTGTATTTTTTAAACTCTTATAGCTTCAAAATAAAAACCCTGGAGAATGTGGCAAGTAGTGGCTAAGATTTACATTTTTGAATTATTAGTTTTTTTATTTCAATCTATTTACTGTTGCAGCCAAACTCATCGTAACTAAGAATCTTCGGATTCTTTTATCTTGTAATGTGTATCGTATCGTATCGTGTATGTAAGTCGTAAGTCATTTTTCTTATCTAAGAGAGCGCGTTCTACGGTATATAATACTGTCAATTTGTCTATTTCTTTTTAGCAAAATTTACAGACGTTACTGAAACATAGATAAATACAGTTTTTGCAAAATATAAAATGCTAATGAAAAGGATTGTATAGATCATTAGTAAAAAAAATGTAAAAAAGAATCTAATAATACGAGTCACTTTAAATGTTACAGAATGAAGAACTTTATGGAAAAAGGTGGAAGTACGGAAAATCTAAAAGCGGTTTGTAAAATTGCTAAGAAAATCAAATGTTCCGTATACACATATATGCTACTCCATTTTCAGTGGTGTTGCTTTTAATATCCTTGTCAATATGGCTTTGTATATGCCGCTGGGGATTTCGGTATAATTTGAAAGACCGAGAAGTAATTAATTACTTATATAAAATTCTAATGCTGTTAAAGTATCTTTAATCATCATAATTGTGTTTTATACTTTTTAAATTAAATAAATGAATGGACACAGATTAATGACACTTATATAAACAACTTACACGTACAGATTTTATCCTGTTTAATTTTATACTTCATCGTCATTACTATGTTGAACATGCTTTTTTTGGGTCATATGCGATTTTATTGCGAACGTCCACGAGGAATTAAGAATTAAGAACCACATACTGTAACAGGTAAAAGCAATAATATTTATAAATATATATTGTTCATACTCTTTTTAGTTGATCTTTATTGAAAGGATAAAAAATGAAGAAATCGATTAATATTTTAATATACGTAAGAGAATATATTACACATTAAAGTTTTTACAAAATGTATTATTACTTTATAGCCACAGCATCGATTATCACAGTACTTTTATTATCTTAATTCGTTAATCGATCAAGAAATATTTTCTTTATATTGTTATGAAAATCAAGGAATATTTAAATTGAAAGTAATTTATCTAATAATGTAAATAAATAGAGCATTCAAATGAACCGCGCTTAGAAACTGAATATGTCGATCTATCGGAACGGTATACTTACATAGGTTATATTCACAATAGGTGATCGTACGCTTATTTTAATTTTTTCTGAATAACTATACGTGTTTAATCAAAATTCAAGGTATTGTATCAAATGATCTACTAGATTAATATTGAAATTAATTTAAATAATAAACGTAAACAGTACTTTTAACATTTTTGATACATTACTAACCTATAAGTGTAGTGTTATTTAAATTCAACATAATTATTGAGATAAAATATATTATTAAAGAAATTATATTAGAATCAATCCTATTTTATCTCTTATTAAAGAAATTATATTAGAATAAGTTAATGTCATGTTTATTACTTACTGTTGTTTTATGATATCCATTTTATGTTAGTGAATACTTTTATATTATATGTATTAATATATTTTAATCTCATTGTAAAAGGTAATTAAAATGCATATGCAAATACAACGATTGATATAATAAACAAGGAAAATATTAATAAAGGTCTAATTCTGGATATCCTTTTCAGATGGGAATGCGTAAACATGCTCAATTTCTTGCTCGGACAGTTATGGTTCAAGATAATAATATAGAAAAAGCTTCTCGTTTGTTAAATAGCATATTGTCAAAAGAAGGTATTTTTGAACAATATAGACGTACTAGATACTATGAAAAACCTACCCAAACAAGAAGGAGGATTAATTTTGAAAAATGTAAAGCTATTTATACCGAGGACATGACTAGAAAAATTCAGTTTATTTTAAGAAAAAATAGAGAAAATCCATATCCTGGCTCTGACTAAACTGTACTTATGTTTTCATTAAGTGTCTTGTATAATTTTAAAGTCATCTGTAAGTTTGTATGCATATGATATAGTGGTAAATATCCTTACTTTATGTATATTCTGTATAACTGGTTAAAAGACGTTAAATAAATTACAAACGTATGCCGTCGGTATGTCAGAAGCTGATACACAGAATTCCATTTAATGTCACGTCTATCTTATCATTAGCCAGTTATATCATTACATCTGTACCTCGTTTATGGTCATATGTCATATATTATTTCATGCTGAATCGGTAACGTCAGAAATTACACAAAAAATTACGGAAAAATAGAAATTCAGAAGACGCGGAATAAGATGGTACGTTGGATATTAGATCAACTTGTAGTTTTTGTATTAAACTACAGTTTCAAATAAATTGTATCTGAAAAGGAATACATATGCATATAATTCAAAGTATGATTTGTATCGTGGCGCCATCCTATGAACTACTTGAACCACTGATTTCTTTAAAACTTGATGGATAAGGGTCAGTTTTCTGTTTGTACAATTTTTTAAACAATTTTCATCTCTGGTATAATAGATATCATTTTCATTTTAAAATTAATTATAAAGAATTTTTCAATGTATTAATGGAAAAACAAAATATCGTTAAGATACACTGTAATTTCATAATTATCGATTTAAAAGGATATGAGATAAGGGTTCATTATTCAACATTTAGCTTTATTTTTATGTATTGTTTCTTATCCAAAGTTACGAAATGAGAAATTTATGAAAATTAAATCAAATATAATACCAAAAATATCGTAAGCTACGATGCAACTAATTTTATAAAGTATTTGAAGTATATCGAATAAATATTATCAAAGGTGCCAGAGTAAACAGCATGTTTTTGACAGATATTTTCAACGTTGTTTTCAACGTTGTAACTTCATTGACTGTTCTAATTTCAAAAAAACCTTTTACCGTAGTATTCTACGCATGTGAAACCAAACAATATATATATATATATATATATATATATATATATCCAATTTCTCACATTTACAAGGTGCTACACTGTATTACTTCTGTGACGTGTAACTGGAAATGACGAGTTTTGTCGCTTTTTAAATTTACATTTGTTTACAATAGTCAAGAAGATGACGTGTATATTACAATGGTAAGCGTTAACAATAAGGGTAATCTAGTTCTCATGGAAAATTACTTCTGGTTATTTTTAATAACGCTGTATTGTTCTTTAACGAGAATAGTTGAGCTAGTTATCGTTAGTTGCAATTGAAGCGATCTTGATATAATTTACAAATTGATTAGCAAGTTGCAGCTTCGTATCGAAAGTGAAACGTAATGAAGCAGAAAGTTATCTTTCTCAGTATTATTTAGAGTTACAATATAAGTTCCAAATTTTTTATTAAATCTTAAAAATAGATCAAATATGTTTGGATATGACCTTTAAAATTAAATCAGTATTTTCTTAATAATCTTAAAACAACGTAATCGTACGAAACGTACACACATACGCAAACATAGGAAAGTAACAGTCGTATTAAATTTCTTAACGTTATTTCTCTCTTATTATTAAGATTAAATGCTTGTAAAATTAAAAATAAAGTTTGTTTACCTAATCAATACATTATTTATAGTGAGTGATATGAATCGGAATAAATTGTGCGATCCGTATTAATTAAAATAAAGAAAATAATAATACACAGTATATAAAATATAATCAGTAATTACGCATAATATTTAGTGTGTGATGTGTAATGATACAATAACAGATGTATGTACAGGGTGGTTGGTAACTGGTGGTACAAGCGGAAAGGGGGTGATTCTACGCGAAAAAAGAAGTCGAAAATATAGAATAAAAATTTAAAAATTTAAAAATTTGAAAATTTAAAAATTTAAAAATTCGAAAATTTGAAAATTTAAAAATTTGAAAATTTGAAAATTTAAAAATTTGAAAATTTGAAAATTTAAAAATTTGAAAATTTAAAAATTTGAAAATTTAAAAATTTGAAAATTTAAAAATTTGAAAATTTAAAAATTTGAAAATTTAAAAATTTGAAAATTTAAAAATTTGAAAATTTAAAAATTTGAAAATTTAAAAATTTGAAAATTTAAAAATTTGAAAATTTAAAAATTTGAAAATTTAAAAATTTGAAAATTTAAAAATTTGAAAATTTAAAAATTTGAAAATTTAAAAATTTGAAAATTTAAAAATTTGAAAATTTAAAAATTTGAAAATTTAAAAATTTGAAAATTTAAAAATTTGAAAATTTAAAAATTTGAAAATTTAAAAATTTGAAAATTTAAAAATTTGAAAATTTAAAAATTTGAAAATTTAAAAATTTGAAAATTTAAAAATTTGAAAATTTAAAAATTTGAAAATTTAAAAATTTGAAAATTTAAAAATTTGAAAATTTAAAAATTTGAAAATTTAAAAATTTGAAAATTTAAAAATTTGAAAATTTAAAAATTTAAAAATTTAAAAATTTAGAAAATTAAAAAAATAACGTCAATCGAGACAACGATCTACAGTGAGATTCGTTATATAAAGTGCACGCGTACCGAGCGAAAATTCAAAGTCGATTTTCTCGAAAACAAAGCTTCAAACGAAAAATTTTTATTCTATATTTTCGACTTCTTTTTTCGCGTAGAATCACCCCCTTTCCGCTTGTACCAACAGTTACCAACCACCCTGTATATACGGAAGGAGATACGAATGAAGTAATAATGTTTATCAGTTTATAAGTAGACCGCAATTATAGTTTGATTTGTTTATGAGGAGTGTTCGCTTGCTTGCGTCTTACACGTATATTGGCAAAATAGTTTATTATTCAAGAGTAATAAGACTACGTGTATATGTCTGCTATCTTGAAATATACTTTCTTCAGTAGTCTGTATATTTTCTCCTAGGGCTGAGATCTACATTTAGAACGTTGGTAATAAGAACGTAAACGTACTCGTGACGCGCATGATGGAATTATGAATCGTCTTAAATTTTAAATTTTCTGGTAACCTGTTATTAAAAATCCGATTATATGAATTAAACAGAGGGGAATTCTAAAATATAATCTTTTAAATAATTCAGTAAATCTATCGTGATATTTTATGGTTCTAAAATCTATACGTTTCTGTCAATATGTATAAGGTTTACGTTTTTCAAAAAGCAATTTGTTTAATTTTTCTAAGGAAATGTTTAGAAAAAAAAATAGAAAATAAGCCATTTTACGATGTAAGATATCAAGTAATATTTTCACGTTAATATAAGAAGTTACGGTCAGTTTATTAAAAAGGAGAAATGTCGTTCGTGTGTTATGTATCTATATCGGTCTTCTGCAAAAACATAGTCCGGGATGGTAAAACTTTTTCCAAGTAGCGCACCATTTTTCCTAAGTAATTTTCGTTATCTTTACTTTGGAAAGAACTTTAATCTAGTTTTTGCAATCATCTTACCAACTTCAGGTTCTCGACTAAAAAGATTATGAAATACAAAATTTTATTTCGTTTATTTTGGTTTTATGTTTAATTGATTCTTTGCTTCCACTGTATAAATATCTTCACATATCCAATAATTAACTTCTGATACGATAAGTACGTAAATAATGTTGCAGTTTACAAGACAAAAAATTCACCATAGTAGAAAGAGGACGAAACTCTCATTGCAATATGATGAACGCAATAAGAAAAAATGATTAGGAGATTTTTATGCAATCGAAAGATACATGAAATTATTCGATTAAAATAAACTGAATAATGATTTTAATAAACTGAATAATAATTTTTTGTCCTGTCTACGCTGGTATTCCTGTTTTTCCTTCTTGCTAGGGAACTTGGCACCACTATCCATTCATTTTTGCTATCTATTCAATTTTCGCCAAGTTGGCGAATTCATTGCCAAGAAAACCGACAAAACGTTTTGTCTTTGCTCTGGTTTCAGCACGCGAGGTAGAAAACACGGAGAATGAAGTCAGAGTTTGTAAAAAACAATTCAACGAGATTTGTCTTCTTGGATGACAAGCGCAGATTAGGAAAGCAAGACGTGAAACGACGAATACTTTTATTAAAATTGGAAAGTTTTAAGAAAGAAAGTTAGAAATTGAAAGGTAAAATTACGATTCCATACATTACATATTTCTTTTTCTTCTAACCGGTTTATTTATTTGCATTTTTTTATAGATTATCTTCTGACCGTCTACAGACTGTCAGAACTAGAACTTACAAGTCGTTCTAAGAAAAACAATTTTGCGCACACATTTTACGATCAGACGTTTGTCAAAGTGGCGCACTAACTGTTTACAATCTGTAATTTCCTCGATAGAATCGTTCATTCAGATACGAATTTCGTTTATGATGATTGCATTATACAGGCTGGTAAAATATCGTAACTATATTATACAGGGTGGTTGGTAATTGGTGGTACAAGCGGAAAGGGGATGATTCTACGCGAAAAAAGAAGTCGAAAATATAGAATAAAAATTTAAAAATTTAAAAATTTAAAATTTAAAAATTCAAAAATTCAAAAATTTAAAAATTCAAAAATTTAAAAATTTAAAAATTTAAAAATTTAAAAATTCAAAAATTCAAAAATTTAAAAATTCGAAAATTCAAAAATTTAAAAATTTAAAAATTTAAAAATTATAAAATTTAAAAAATAACGTCAATCGAGAGAACAATCTACAGTGAGATCCGTTATATCGAGACGCGATAAAGTGCACGCGTACCGAGCGAAAATTCAAAGTCGCTTTTCTCGACAACAAAGCTTCAAACGAAAAATTCTTATTCTATATTTTCGACTTCTTTTTTCGCGTAGAATCATCCCCTTTCCGCTTGTACCACCAATTACCAACCACCCTGTATAATATAGTTACGATATTTTGCTTCGATCTTTCTATCTTTCGTCGCGTTTTCAAAAATATGAATTTGCATTTTGGTACAATCAGTAATAAATTATTATTAAGAAGGGATCGATCGATGACAACGAGATTCAAATGCAGTAACGAGGAAAGAACTATAATAGATTCTGTATAGGAGCAGACGAGAAAAAGAGTGAATTGCGCGGACAAGGGGAAGAAACGACGAAACAAACAATTTATAGAAGAATACAGAGAGGTTGAACGAGAAAAATAGTTAACTAAACTAACTAGTAATTAATTGGAATTTAATAAAAATTAATTAAAATTGATAAGATTCTCGAGTATTTCGAGTATCTCGAAATACCGAAATTACCTTTAAATTTTTGTATTTATGAATAGATATATCGATTGGTACACATTGTACGGTACTGCACTGTATTGAGCAATCCGGGAAGTTAGTTTCGATTTACATTTCGATGCTCAGGTTTTTCGGTGAGAAACTTTTCAATATAATATTTCATGTCGACAAAATTCCATAGAAAACGAAACGAATTTTCCAGGCAACCCAATATTTATATATTGATTTTATTGGCTATGCCAATAAATGATCAAAATATAGAAAGAAAAAGGCAGATTTATCTATCGTCGTGTTTCATAAAAAGTCGGTCACATTGCATGGTATAACGATGTCAACTGACAATTGGTGAGTCAGAGCGTGAGCGTGAAAATTGGCAAGTCGAGGATTTGAAGATGGATAAGGGAGAAGCGGAGGGTAGTGTGCAAACGGACCGATATAGAGAGTACGAAGAAATGGATAGTTTCCCAAGAGAGAGACAGAAAGAGAGAGAGAGAGAGAGAATTCCAGTTCCAGGCAAACTGTCTTGCCAGCAGTTCGAAGATAGTTTCGGTCCAGATTCCTCGGAGTTAGGCCAAACCGCGTTTCCAACCAAAACGTCCACTGTTTTCAACGGAGTCGCTTCTCCACGTTGACTTCGAAACGAGCTTCTTCCGAATGCTGAGTGTTGGATTTCCTGCGTAATCAATTCAACGAATACGATGGTTCCTCTTCTTTTCTAATTGTTGTTTGTATTAGACGTTTGTATCGGTAGACTTTATTCGATTACACGACAATTTTTCGCTAATGTTCGTGTCAATGATAGAAATTGCTTTTTCCTTCTAAAAAGTAAGTTGAATCTAGATACAAGATTTTAGAAATACCATGGTTTCCATGTGTAATGAACAAACGATATTAGTAAATTAAGAGATCTTTATTATTTAGCAATCGCAGTTTGTAGAATTCCTTTGGACAAACTGTTTTCGCAATTTTGCAAGTTAAAGTAAGAAAATACTACAAATTGACAGAATGAGCGAACATTATCCATAATCCATAGTCAGCAACGAAAATTATTAATCTATCGAAATTTGTGAAAATTTTGCAAATAATCTTTTACAACTCGCGTCGCTGTTGTACAATGAACGCTTAAGAAAAAGGGAATGAAGTATTAGTCAATAATTTTTAAATTGTTTACGGCTGTCGTGTTGGCTTGCATGCAATTAACTAATTCGCAATGTATAAAATCTACTGGAAATGCTTTATTTGCTTTACTATTACATAAGAGAATTTATTAGAATTATTAGAAAGACGTTTTTATAAATTATGGTATTTTATTAATATTAACAAGTTAATTATGCAAGAGCCCTATGTGGTTATCTTAAATAGTAAAGATAGGATTCCAAACTTTGGATATAGGTACAGGATACCACGTGCTGTTGTATAATATACATTACTGTTTCCCTTTCATTTGATTCCTGCAAATGTTTTCGAATGGAAATTTATTCTTCTGTGTGTTTATATATGCACATGTCATATGTATATGTATACGTCCATAAATGTTCATCTTTCTAACGGGATGTTTGTTGTTCATAAATATTTTCATAGATTAATTCCAAATGGATTTCAATGTTTGAGTTGCAAAAGTGTCAACTTTGACGTAAGAGAATGGCAAACATATTTTTAAGAACTTACACAGAATATCATAACTTAAATTTATTCTGAAGATACTTAGTGACCTTAGAAACTTTTATCTATCTTAGAAATAACGACGAAGTATATTTTTCATACTTTACCTTGTATATTCTTCTGTTCCAAGATTTTTTCACTTCCTATTGAATATTCATGATTGTGCCTGATTTGAAGACATGAGTAGATATATAACACCAGTCCCATAATTTATACATACATCCGTGACATATATATGGTTAATGATCCTACTCATTCGCGTTATGAAATACTGGCAAATTGATAGGCTCTCATACATTGTGTATGTCAATTCGTAATATCGTTGGCAGAATATTCGATTCTGTTTATTTCTCAATTGCTTCTTTTATTTGTAAAACTAAACCTCTTTGTTATTCGTTAAGGTAACAGAACACAATGAAAAGATCGTAACTTGCGATAAGACTACGAAGGAAATACGCTTTACATATTTCTTCAAAGTACAATCCTCAGATCCTTCGTTTTCTATCAATCGAGGCAAAAACCAATAGAATTTCCTATATTGCTGGAATTTCCTAAATTATTGCTTTCGAATTTCAGCCACTCTAAACATTTGAATAGATAAAAATTACTGCAAGATTTATCGCCGTGAGCTTCATTTGATTAAAGAGCCTAGTCAAAAGTGTCAGAAACAAGATTTCCGGGAAGGAAGACCGTGAGACAGATTTTCAACCGAGGCGGCAATCCCAACGCTCTTCTAACTTTTAGAGCGCTTCGTTGTGAAGCGATTACTCTAGTCCGTCAGCTCATGAATACCACTCGTTAGGCGTACGTGATGAGAGCAAAAGGAATCGTCGCGTATATCGTAAGGGGAAGGTTGAAAATTGCTTCGAAGCGCACGATTAACGTGGCAAGATCCGCCTTTAAATATGCCAATTCGATGGAGAACTTCGTTTATGATTGAAATACCGGCGGATCGCGAGCGTGTTTCTTGAAACTGGGACCTGACCCCGCTATAACGAGGCCGAACTTGAAGCAACAATCTCGTTTTGCAACTTGTTGCAGCTGTTCGTTTCGTACAAAGGGAATTAGAATTGGAAGAATCCGATATCTTTTATTCGGGTTTCCAAATAATAAGGAATAGAGGATTATAAGAGTTTGAAGTAGAACTCGTTCTTTGCGTTAGGGACGAAGAGATGCTGGGGGAATTAGAATAGAAAAGTAAAAAGATCTGATCTTATCGGAGTTTCTAAATAACGAAGAAATAATTATGAGGCTTTAAAATAGGAACATCTTTCTTTACATAGAAGATATGGGGTTGTTAAGAGAGTTGAAATCGAAGAATGAAGTAAATCTGATTTCTACTATGAAAATTGTATCGATACGGCGTATAGTATGTAGTATCGTATGAATTGACTTTTAGAATAGAAAATTCTAAGGTTGTCGAATAGAATCCACTTTTTGTGTATGCGAAATGTTGGGGTAATTGAAACTGTAGGAGAAAGTAAATCTCATTTCTTCCATCGAAATATCCAAATACATCGTGATTTTTCAATTTTCAGAGTAGAAAATCATAAGAGGTTCGAATAGAATTCTTATTCGATACATAGGAAATGTTGAAAGGATTGGGATTAAAAAATAAAATAAAACGAAGTACATAGTGTCAAAGTAATAGATTATGTTAGTTATTATAAATTGGTTTCTTCGAAGATTATAAAAATGGAGTACTAGCACACTAAAATATAATAAATGGTTATGGAGATGTCGTCTTCTGTATATGTAATAATAATAATAGCGATCATTGATAAATTTCTCTTAATCGATTATACGAGGAAATAGGTGAAAATTGATGTTTAAAATTGTGTTAATTATAGTCACTACAGCTCGAAACGGACTCTCGGGATAGAAATTTCAAAAATATTTTTTTAACGTTTAACGATTCACAGTTAACGATTGATTAAACATTAATAGGTTCAGCATTTTCAGTATTACATTTTTAACAGCATCTTTGGACTCGGTAAATGATTTTATACAAGTTTAGAATTAGATAACATTTAGGGCGCAATTTTAAAATAACGACGATTCGATGATCAGAATTTATAAATGAATCACATTTTAAAACGAAAGCTTCGGCTATTCGTAATTTCCAATCCTCGGATACTAATTTCAATCAGCTCTCAGGAAATTGAAAGACAAAAATATCGTGTAATCTTCCGCTACTAAAAAGAGCGCAATTGAGAAATGACAATCCCTGTCTGGGAAGAATGCAGAGCAGAGAACGGAACGATTTCACCAAACAGAAGTTCGATTAAACGAACGATAGAGGAAGGAATTGGGGAAAAAACCAATCTGCAAAGCGTTAGATTTCAGCTTCCTGAAATGTATTCTGCTGAAAGATCAAAGAGTCCTCTTGCAAATATCAGTTGGTTCCGCTAGAACAACCGCACTTTCAATCATTAAACCTGCCAGGCGATATCGTCGATTACTACACGTAGAAACTCATCATTAAACGTGTAGAAAAGATCCTTTATTCTGCACAATTTGCTTGTAATCTGTGAACGATTGCTGGTATCAAAGGCGCTCTTTACAAAGCGTAACTGATGTTAATTTTATTCGTTTTCTCTGTTTGGGTTATATCATTGGCAACACCGTTACAAAAATTGATTGATTTTAAAATTACCAAAAAATAAGAATTTAAATTTCAATCTTAGTTTAAAACTTGTACTTCTGTGTTGATTATTAAATTCGAATTATCAACGATATTTTAATGGTTTTCGTGTAAATTATAAATTATCTTTCTCGAGTTTGTTTTACTTCTATCTATGCTAAAATTACGTGTCTTTAAAATCGAACGTGGTTAATTAAATATCATATTCATGAATTTATTAGTTTCGTATATTGGTCTTCTCCTTTTAGAGGATATTTTTAGTGCAGTTCTTCTAATATTATTTCAAAATAAACACTACTCATTATACTTATAGACTTATACTATTTTAATGTAACTACAGGACAGCAAATAATAGTAAATAAAATACATTTGTCAACGTAACAATGTAACGAATGAACAGCTTATGGATGCTTCTTCTAAATTGAAGAAGATTTCCATCGTCGATTTAACGATACAAGATTCGAACCAGATAGAAACCTAATAAGAAATTATAATACACGTAGTGAATAGAAAATAGGTATTTTTAGAATTAAAAATTACCGAATACACTGAGCGAGAATTGTTTAAAACGAGAGCACCGTGCCTCTAAAAGTGAAATTTTTCAAGTTGTTTTCGGGGCCCATGACGAAAAGTTGTACGCTGTTTGTGACGCTTGAAATGATTTAACGGGAGCTGGGCCGGATAGAAAGAAGCTTCCACCGCGCTAGACAGGCAGGATATCAAAAAACTTTCAGGACAATATCTTTATCTCGGACGAGATATTCGCGTAGTTCTTTAAAAAAGTTCACAAGTTGGAATTAACCGGTACTTTATGACTGACTCTCTTTACACGACAAACACACTCGCAGTTCGTAAATCACTGGGAATTTAATGCGGCTGTTTTCACATCATGATACTGCACGAAGTTTGACTTTAACACGGAGTAGACACTATTTAATCAATTTAATCGACAGTTACTTTGGAACGCGCTATTTGCCATCTTGATATTTCTGTGAAATTCTTAACGAAATTCTGATGAAATTGCTCTTTAAGCTTCAAATTATTTAGTATACTTACTTTAATATAGAAGAGTGACACGTATCGAGGATCGTCAGTATCAAGATATCCGCGAAAATTGATGGGAAATTCGGTTCCTATTTAGTCAAATTATATTATTTAAAAAGAAGAATGTTACGATTAAAGAAACTGTTTTATTGGTAAAGAATAAAAGGCTCGTAGAATTCAGAGACCATTGACTGAATTGCAAAAGAATGATGTAACACTTTGTTATCGCTAAATAATTATTATAAGACAGACCGCTGCGATGCATTTCAGAAAAAATTCACGTGCTCTAGTTGTAATCTGGCTTTCCCTAATGTTATCATTTGCGGATAATTCCTTTGTACAACACTTATCAAACGTTGTTCTTTTTTTCGTAATATGTTTGCTAGTGGTAGAATAATAATGTCACGTATTAATGGCAGGTTAGATATAACCTTTATCATAAAATTAATCATACAATATCATCACCATTAATGACGAAATGTTCTTTTATCGGTAAGTATGTGTCATTAAAAAGCTATTAACGAGAGAGTAATTCTTTCACTGTTCTTATTTCTAATATTCTGTTTCAGGCCAGTGAAAAGTAGAGTACTATGTTATTCAGAAATATCGCGTAGCAAGTAAAATTTCACATGATCACTCTTTTATATCCAACTGTTATATCATTTGTACAGAAACAACATGACCCTACACTTGTTTATTATTTATTTATTTGTTTATTATGTACAATTTTCAATCGTACATATAAATAAAAAATCTGGTATTATATCTGTAAGACAGTTGATACGATTTAAATAATAGAACAACAATAATATACAGAAAAAATATTCAATCCTATATAAAAGTGAAAAAAATTTCATTTATCATTCAACTTATAGCCTTATTTTTATTTTCAAATAATCATAGCAAAATAATGCAACTGCAATAGTATTAATTTTAATTATTTATTCAACATTTAAATTATCACATCAGATTCGGTATTTCGTTTAAATCTATCTAATCAATTTAGTATTTATTAAGATACGAATTATGTGTGGGTAGAAGTTATATAGAGACAGTTGTGTATCAGTAAAGCAATGCACAGAAAGAATTTTTCAGTCTTAAAAGTGGCCATTTAAGACTGAAGAAAAAAAAAGATTCAAAGACTCGAAAAAGGATTCAATGTTTCTGCTTATATTATAGTCTATTTTTAATTCGCAAAATGAAAATTATTTTTCAATTTTCAAGAAAATATTAGTTTAGATTAATTAAATTAAAAAAATGAATTGTTCAATGTAAACATTTTTTATTAAATTAAACTGCATCTGCCACGTTAAAAATGTAAAAAGAAACTTGATTCGACCATTACTTTTAGAAATAAAAATTCAAAGTTTCGTATTTTCTAAATATATTCTAAATTGAAAAAATAATAGCTTGAAATGCACTTAGTTTACATCATATTTCCATTGAAAAAAATTTCTAACATCGATGTTGTAAAGCTGTCGATGTAATGTGCAGAAATTCTATTAACTAAACGTAATATGAAATTAAAGTTCAAGAATTTATTTCTTTTGTTCAATCGAAAATAAAATAATTAAAAAATAAAATAAAATTGTCTTGTTGAAGGGCTATGCTCGGTAAATTAAAAATTCATAAATGTTGACTTATGAATAAATAAATTGTTATTTTGAAATGAAACAGATTGGAAAAGAGGAGTAGTAGTTTATAAAGCGAGACATTTGAATAAAACTTTTCATGTTTAAAACGTTTATATCTGACAAAAAGCATTACATCCCTGATGATCAGAAATTTTTTTATGCAGATACTATATTCTATTGTATAACTGGTCGTTGTTAATTTTCCGAATAATTTCTAGCACATTATTTTTGTCTATTTTATTTTGCAAATGACGAGGCATGCGATAAAGTTCGACTCGATTTTTTGTACGTATTGATATATAAATATCAATATTTTATTTACAAATCCATTCTCGCGTCATTTTATATTTTTATTAATGGAATTTTTAAATAAGTGTCGTACGTTTGCAAGAATGTAAAATGAGTTTTTCATTAATAACAAGAACATTCCAGAAATGATAACTATTATCGATAAGATTTATAGAACATCGCAGTTTCAAGAATAGTATGACTGGCTTTTTTGAAAGTGAATGAACGAAAGCCACTCCTGTGCCTCCCTCCACCGATGTCATTTATTATTTACGTAATACATCGTATGATCCTAACGTGATTGGTTCGCTACAACTTCGCCTCACCTAATGATTTCGTTAGGAAAGATATCATGCAATGTCATGTACATACATTTGAATGAGATGGAATTACAAGAAATATATATATGTATCTTTTTTGATAATTAGATAGTTGAACTGATAGCTACTGATTACACATCAATATACATGCCATGAAACAGGTAATATTATGCAAAATTATGCAGAACGTGAATTTACAAGAAAGACGTGAAAGGTGGTTCATTTAATTTCAAAGATAAATTTGATAAGAACAATTTTATCTCAAGGATAGGAACATCTGCTTTTCTACAGCTTTTATCTCAAGGATAGGAACATCTGAACGGTCCACGGGAAAAAGAGCCGATGTCAATTTTAACACATTTTCGTATGCTCTGTGTATGCTCCTTATCACTGGCTGTGTCGTATTACGAATTAAAATTTTTCGAATTTCACCGTAGTTATAAAAGTTTGACGCGTAGAAAGGAAAATGGATGCCTTTCATTTTGTACAGTTTAATGTGTTATATATCACTTGAAATTACAAGTAAAAGTTGAAAATCACGTAGAGTAAAACGATGTTTTATTTCGATAATTATTTTGAAATAGAGTTTGAAAATTTGTCAATCATAGTGGAACTTGGCTAATTCCGGAACGAGAGTAAATCATCAAGAGTTAAATTAAAGTTAAATTACACGTGAAAAGGAGTGAAAAATATCGACTACAACTTTTTCATAAGACGCTTTGTTTTCGAGAAAAATAAATTTCAAACGCATCACACGCGTATACCAAACCAGTTTTTAACTATACACGTTCAAGCTTTCTTGGCTTGATCCCTATTATTACATTTATTTGATGAAGTTCATTACAGTCTTAACTGTCATTGTTTATGAGCGCAACGTTTGTTCGCCTTTATTCATTTTCATACTAAAGCATTTGTATTAGGTTGTCCTATAAAAGTTTCTTTCGTTTTATGAGGAAATAATAGACGCACAACGTTCTTTGTTTTATATTATTTTGCCGAATTACGTACGATCCATTTTGTTCTGTTGAGATAAACATTTCACAGACTTGGTTTCACGTTTGTATGAAGCTGCATTGTTGTAAAAAACATGTTTGCGAAAGAAAGACACTTTCCGGACAAGTTACTATATATACAGAGTGATTGGTAACTGGTGGTACAAGCGGAAGGGGGGTGATTCTACGCGAAAAAAGAAGTCGAAAATATAGAATAAAAATTTAAAAACTTAAAAATTTAAAAATTTAAAAATTTGAAAATTTGAAAATTTGAAAATTTGAAAATTTGAAAATTTGAAAATTTGAAAATTTGAAAATTTGAAAATTTGAAAATTTGAAAATTTGAAAATTTGAAAATTTGAAAATTTGAAAATTTGAAAATTTGAAAATTTGAAAATTTGAAAATTTGAAAATTTGAAAATTTGAAAATTTGAAAATTTGAAAATTTGAAAATTTGAAAATTTGAAAATTTGAAAATTTGAAAATTTGAAAATTTGAAAATTTGAAAATTTGAAAATTTGAAAATTTGAAAATTTGAAAATTTGAAAATTTGAAAATTTGAAAATTTGAAAATTTGAAAATTTGAAAATTTGAAAATTTGAAAATTTGAAAATTTGAAAATTTGAAAATTTGAAAATTTGAAAATTTGAAAATTTGAAAATTTGAAAATTTGAAAATTTGAAAATTTGAAAATTTGAAAATTTGAAAATTTGAAAATTTGAAAATTTGAAAATTTGAAAATTTGAAAATTTGAAAATTTAAGAATTTGAAAATTTAAAAATTTGAAAATTTAAAAAATTAAAAAAATAACGTCAATCGAGACAACGATCTACAGTGAGATTCGTTGTATAAAGTGCACGCGTACCGAGCGAAAATTCAAAGTCGATTTTCTCGAAAACAAAGCTTCAAACGAAAAATTTGTATTCTATATTTTCGACTTCTTTTTTCGCGTAGAATCACCCCCTTTCCGCTTGTACCACCAGTTACCAACCACCCTGTATATATCGACGTTTGAAACGATACAATACATTTTATCTTATAATACTATACATTTTTATATTGCTCCAGAAGTTTTCCATTAATTTCTTTTATAATGCGCGTATTTAATTATTCTACATGCAAAAATAAGTTGAAAAAATAGAGTAAAGTTCGCAGTTTCAGGTCTCGTTTTCGAGGAAATCAAGTTTGAAAACTCGTCGAATACATGTGCACTCAGCTAACTTTCGATTGAACGCGTTTAGTGCGGTTGTCAACGAAGCGTCGACGACTCCCAATGCAAACTCGATTTTCTCAAAAACTAAGTGCCCAATAAAAAAAATTTATTCTGCGTTTCCTACTTATTTTTGCACACAAGATAATTTCCAATTCTGTCATTCGTTCTGGAACATCCTGCTCATATCATAATAAAATATATACATAAATACATACATACAGGGTGGAGCAGACAACTAGAATCACTTCCATTACTGAGCAATTAATGATTTTGAAGAAAAATGTTTCAAATAAAAGTTGGATGAGATAGGAGGACACATGCAGGACACATGAAATTTGTTTCTTTACGCATATCGATAAATATTTTTTATTATACTCATTACTTAATCGAAGTGATTCTAGTTAGGTATTCCATTTTGCTAAATATATGAAATCAGTATGTACATAATAAATCTGCATAAGAAATATAGATAGATACAAAATTTAAACTTATGTCTGAAATATAATGAAAATAAATGACAAGGAAGGGAATCTTTTCAAATTTATCTCTAAAGATTAATTCAATAACTGTGTTAACCCCATTAAGTATTTAGAAGATTCTATGAAATTCAAAGATGTTATATAATTCAAAGACTGCATAATCCAAAAAAATCAATACATCTATCAATCTATCAATTTATCATATGCTTTCTCTCCTGTTAAGAAACAAAAACTATTGATGACGCTATTTATTCCTTAACACTAGAACAATACTGGTCTTTAATGTACATATATCTAAATATATTACACACACACACACACACATAGACTCCAAAAATGTGCGATACGTATTTACACACAGCATTATTTTCCAATGAGTCGTTTTTTAATCAGGTCTATGTACTAATCAGGTCAACTACTATGTATACTGCTGTATACTACTACTACTGTATACTACTAAAAGATACGAAATTTAATAATATACTTGTCCCTAATACATTGGTATGTAAATGTTGTAAGAAATACAATGGTCCGCAAACATATGTTGTAGCCATTGCAATTAATCAGAATTAAAGCAATGTGACAAAAATAAACAAGTATATGTAATCATGTTTCCAGCTTAATTAAAAGTAAACATTGATGGTACCAGAAACACGGTTGCATGTCTTTGATAATTACTGAAATCAAAGATTTGATACCAACCATTGTCACTGGTTTGGCAGTTCTGGTATTAACACGATGCTAATTTGAATATCGCATATCATGAGATTCGTCCTAGCTTCTGGTAGTAGCCAGCGGCACTTCCAGCCGCACCGTGTCATCGCATCCCGTCCTGGTAATTCGGTAATTTTTTCTTTTCAACAACGACTCGAAACCTCTAATTGCGGAATTGGTTGTCCATGAAATTACTCGGACGCATTAGTTGCATATGTAAATGTACACGGTGGTTAAAGTAGATGTTACAAATTAACGTAGCGGTCGCGTAATTAACAAGTACCGGTCGTGGTAAAATCAGAGAAAGGGAAGAGCGGCATAAACAAGTGAAATGATAAAGTAATTACCCTTAAAGCTGCTGCGGCCGAAATTAATGCGCCCCACGGGAAAAAATAAAAATCGAATTTGAAATTATCTTGCACGTGATTCGAAATATTTGACGGTCACGGAACAAATTAATTTTTGTGGAAACTAATTATTTGTCGCGTTTTAACACGGCACGATTTCGCGAGACTGCTTTCGAGTATCAGTTGTGTTTTTTCGCATATTGTACGTGTTTTTCAATAACGAAAACTTTGGTATTACGAGCAATGAATATTTATATTGATTCATCGCCCAGCCACGTATATTAGATTCAATTAGATAAAATTTTATTTTATTTATCGTTTTACACTGTAGAGCACGTATAATTTGCATAAAATAACAGATTCATAATAAAGTAACTTGCAAGTAAAAGCAGTAAAAAGCGTTCAACTTATAACTAGATTGTGGAATTAACTACGACCAGCATTTGTATGGAAATTCGTATCTTTGAGACTACAATTAAGAGTTGATCCTTGGCAGAAAATTGTTTCACCTATCGAATATTATAAGAAGCGTTATACTTTGGATACTTTATATATTTTGTCATAGTACCTAGATTTTGTGCAATTTCCCGTTTTCAAATTTCCTAGGAATGCAGAACAATTTGTAGTCTACTTGCAATAAATGTGAATAAGTGTACGTGCGTAAATATCAATAGTACGTTTCGTTTGTTACGTTCGTTGTGAGAAAGAGTATAGAAAAATAGAATGTGTGCAAACTTCATGTACACAAATTTATTTATCGAGAAATTAGCGATTCGTGGTATATAACAAAGAATTACGTTTCGTTGTGTGAACATTTAATAAAACAATGTCATGAATTATAACAAAATAAAATTTCTTAATAACAAAATGGAATTAAAATTAATCTGAAATCATCAATTCAAATATTTTGCTTCGTTCTTTTAAGCTTTCGAGCTCATTTGTGCACCGTATGTGTTAAATTATTTCTTATCCGTGCAATATATATACTGTGGAAATGTATTTAATAATTCGTTATTCACATTATGTTTTGAATATATTTCTCAATATCCTGAATTTTTCTTGCGTTATCTTTTATTTGTGTTTCTCGCGTAGCACGAAACGCTTTTACAAATCGAGATTCTTTGAATCGATACGATAAGAAAACTGATATAGTTGAGAATCAGCATTTTCAATATTCTTTTCAAGATAAGATGATAGTGTGGAATACCATCAAATTTTTCTATTCATTCTCTGCAATGTTGTAGAAACTTGTGATAAGAAGACGCTCTGATAAAGGAACAGCTACATAAATATTCCATATATTACATATCAAAGATTCAGATTACATATAAAAAATTAACGTGTGAACTGTGAAGGTAAATATTTCATGGCCAGGCTATTTCGGCCGAATTGAATTTCTCGCAAGGTAGAAAACCTTTTTTCGCCTACCTAAAGAAAGTTATTTTGCAAAAGTTTTATGGTAATCATAATTTAGTACGCTTGGAAACATTATATGTATTCTTTTTTTATCTTTTCAACAATTATTAACTATCGAAAAATGTATCGTACATAAGAGTCCCATGTTTACAGTTTAAAGGCACCGTAAAAATATTTACAATCTAAGGATTAAGATAACATATCACATTGAACAGGTTACAAATAATTTACATACTTATTACTAATACTATACTAATACTATACTAATACTATACTAATACTATAGTAATACTATACTAATTGAGTTATTTACATAACTCAATTTATATATTAGAAACATTTTTCTGAATACATACGTATGTCCGATGCTTACGTAAGAGTAATTTTAGATCTCCACTACTGCGAGTGAACGTTCCACTTTCTTCAAAGCGTTTCATTAACTTATTACAGGCTAAGGTGAAAATTAATTTCCGGCCAGCAATTTTCCCCTTTCCAACAAACCTTATTTAACTGTCTATGACATCCGTATCTGTAAATAAACGCTACTTCTTATAGAAATTATTATTATTAAAAATTCTTTCTAATACAGATTTTATTGCCTAGCAGTTACAGAAGATTTGTATAGTAAACCATTAAGTAAAATTTTATCCATTGATTAACACGCATTAGCACACAATATGGTGATACTCGTATCTGCATACTGTACATATATTAACAATCTAATTTTGACGAAATCTATGGAAACAATGCCTACTTGCTTTTTTCCATAAATTGATTGTCTGAGTCCAGGATAAAGTAAGTAAAAAATCATAATAATAAGTATATCACATACTTGCGTAAGTAATTATATAGTTTATTATAAGTTGCTAATTACAATGTATTTTAAAACATCTTCCTGTACCTTGCTACGTGGAAAGCATAATTTACGTGCTTTTCTCTATATTAATAAAACAGAAATAATAAAATCGTGTAAAACTTTCCATGTCATGTCCAGTGCACACGCAAACGAAACTGTCACTGGTTGAGCTGTTAAAGCATTAACGCAACGATGAAAACCCTCGTTTATAATTACGAATACCATGAAAATAATGTTCGGATGTTGTAAAGAGGCGTTGCTTCTTCAATTAGAAATCATCACGCGTCCCTTTGAAAATGGCCTTGAGTAAAAAATAGGGAAGGACAATCACAAAGGGCAGTTGACCTCGTGGTTTTTCTCGTTGCTCCATTTTGCCGAATGTCGGCTCCCAGCCAACAAAGCGACGATTTACCAGCAGCGAAATAATAAAAACGGCTCGTTTAATGGCGTGATGTTTAGCTACGTGCTGAACGCGCTGCGTAATAAAACGGACCCAATACAATCGAGCTAAGTGCTCCGGTTAACGTCGAATATTTTGCTTAATTGCGCAACGTTATAATAATCTTGCGGGGTAATGTAATTATCATTATTTTCAGACAGAGCTGCCTGCAACCGTTTCGTTGAAAATTTTTAATGATTCCTCGTTAATGAAACATCGAACAAGGATGTTGTAGCGTGGTTTCGCGATATTTCCGGAAAAAGATTCCGGCGTTTAATTCTCGAATGATATTATGTCATAAATGATTAGAATAATTTACCTTAGATTACTAAAATTCAGATTGTTTAACTTATCACGCGTTTTACATATTAAATATTCCAAAATTAAACAATCTAATCCTACATTTAGTTAAGAGTTAATAACGTCGTGTTGAGATTAAGAACGTAGAGTTGTAATACAGATAAGTTGATACTTGACTCGATCCGTAACTTTTTACTTTTAATGATTCCATCTCAAGTTTTAATACTTTCCAGAGGTTGCTGTTTATCCTTCTATCCAATGCATCGTTACCTCGTCAAGTATCTTCTTCCTTTAACTATTTTTTCCTGGCTCTTTCCACCAAGTGAAGCCATTTTTCATGATGGTTCTTTTTTTTTTTTTACTAAATGTTTCTTGTTTCAAGGTTTTACGAACCATGATTTTTCTTTAACTTGTATGTTTATTGTTTTATAATTAACTGAGTTCAATGGAATATGATACATTTAATTTTATTACATTTATTTAATTTATTACACTTTATTTGAGTGAGTTATTTAATGATTAGGATGTGACTACGTTCAGAGAGGATTTTTATTATTTAATATTATAAAGTATATTTAATAAATGTTTCTTTCATTAATGTACATGTAAAATTATGATTCCGTGTAATATTCTAACGAAACATTAGTTTGAAAATGATTCGTTAAAATTCGAGTAAATTCTGCGTTTCTAATTTTTCTCCTAATTAAATTCTGATATCCCGTGAAAACACGGTGATTATCTGAAAAATCAATGGGTTCAGAGCCCATATTAAGCTCAGATTTTATTTGAAAAAACCAATGAAATTATTAGTAGGTCATTAACTAGATATTTAACAATAATTTAAATATTTAACGCTTCAACTATTGATAAAAAAGTGGCATAATATCGATATGATGAAACATGCTAACGTCATAGACAAATTAACTGAAAAACAATGAAATAAAATTCAAGTAATAAAATTAATTAAATATAACAGACAAAAGTATAAAAAGTGAGAAGGTACACACACAAAGGAGAAAAAAACAAAGTTCACGTGAAATTTGAAACATAGAAGCAATATAGTTGAAAATTCAAAAGAGGAAACGGTCACTTAAAAGTAGTTATTCTGTAACCTTGAATTTCGTAACTGGAACGTTTAATCGGCGTTATTCGACGACAGTCTGACTGGCACCGGCCATGCGTCTGATATTCCTTTAGCTTTTTGCTAGCTTCTCTCATTCCAGTACAAAGATGCGACGTAGGAGGAGTTACATGTTATCCATTCATCACTTCGTTCAAGGTTGTTTCCATAAATCGCCGAATCTCGGACTAATAAACGAGATATATGGACTCGCCCCAATTAATAATAAAAGACTGTGAGAAACAACCATGAATCCAAAGTATTAGTTTAAAATATTAAATTGAAGGGAAGGATGTAGAGTTAATTTATTCACTATGGTCGCTTTATTTAATCAATTACTTACGAATATTCAGTAAAAATTGAACGCTTTTTATTGATTTTATTTTCTAATTATTTCGATATAAATCTACCGTTAATATACCAAATAAGGTAAAATTTGTTAGGGTATTTCAAGAAATCTAACGAGTGATACTTATGTCCAGCAGTATGCATTATATAACGTCATTATAAAAATCGAATTCTTAATTAAATTTATCCAAAAAATAATTAATAGCACCTGATTTACCTGTCGAGTTTGATTAAAACGAATGACGAATTGTTAGTTGCAATCTATAAATCTTTAAAGAGCAACATTTTAATTACTAACGAGATTCAATTATTTCGATCTACAATTAGAGAAATTAGAGTAAAATAGAGATTAATGCAATTTTCACGGAAAAATGTTTCATGTGTTTTTGTATTGTTCTTCTACATTTTTTCTATATTCATGTAGATAATTTCTGAGCTCGTAAGAGAAACACCTAGATATTCGTTTAGATAATTTTGTGGAAGTTGAAAAAGAACGATGATCGAAATTCGTTACAAGCAGTGACGTGATTAAAAGTTGACGTTGCCACTTAAGAAAATGAAGATAAAAAATACTTATATAACAACTTATATAATTACCTTTATTCAATATTTTAACATGTTTAAAATCGTACATTTTAAAAGATGCTTTCGTAAGAAAATACAAATTTTACAGGAATTGGTATCTGACTGTTATTGATTATCTATAAATACTACACGAGTTCGACAGGAAAATGTGACAATTGCACGATTAAACGCGCAATTTAATGTGAAATGGCTCGTCCTATTCTTCCATTTCCTTCTTTACTTTCTCTCTTCCATTTTCCGTGTCACTGTTTGTCTCTTTGACAGCCATTCGTTCCCGGTTCGGCGTCCAGAAGGACTCATGAAGAAACGAGCAGCAATGTCAGGGGAAGGGAAAAATAAAACGAAGGACAGAGGACGAATGAAGTTTCTTGTTTGTCGAGACGTGGCCCAGTTTCGCGGGAACACCTCATCCGATGGAACGGTTCCAGAAATACTTTACTTAAGTGAAATGTAAACAGTCGGTAATGGATTCGTAGTGAATCTTTGGGTAATTGCATCTGATTTTCTGTACAGCTTTACACTCCTCCAATTACACGTAGATCCGTATGAAAACGTAATTTCCGCCGGATATTCATAACGAAATGATCGGCTATAGAAATATCCCATCCTTTCAGAAATACCCTCGCACTGAATTACGAAGAAATTGCTCGGACGATTTAAATTGCTTCCAACAGTTTAAAATGCTTAGGTATACTTTCCATATACATACTGATAAACGAAGAATTTTATTGCACGGTTTTTTCTATTTTTCTTAGTATTGATATCATCGTTGGCATACAGATGCTCAATTTGACGCGTTCGGATCGATAATTATGATAATCAATTTTTAGTGCTATGACATGGTTATAAATTATAGCTGCATATCAAAGTGCATACAATGCACGTACTAGGGAAAGATATATAAAATATAATATAATTATAACGTAATAATATTTTATAAATGGAATAAATATTTGCTTATATTCTACTTTTCCAATTGTGTTCATAAAAATATAAATTTTGATAAACTTTCATTGTGTGATTAATCTAGCGCATGATTTTCCGAGATAGTTTCTTAGATCGTACATGGATATCAAATAAGTTTTAAATGGCTTGTTAATCAACTCTCGATGACAATTATATTTCGTACAGTCTCCGAATAGATCGCGAAAATTTATCGTTTACGAAAATGAATCTTGGCCCATAAAAGATTGGGAAGCCTTGATCTAGCATATGTATTTGTGTATATACCTGTACCATTCATTATTATGTTATTAAAGTAATGATTCCTTTAATTATCCACGATTGTCATAAAATAAAAATTTCTAATTAAATTGCTCTAGTACAAAAAATGTCATTCATCAAGATAATGCTTAATTCATTAATCTTGCATGCATAATTTGCAGCATAAATTGATGACGTATACTGAAATCTATGAATAAAAGATATATTCCATTACACTTTCCTGATACAATGATAAAGTTAGTGTTAATGGAGAAACATGATTATTTACGATTTATTGTTTTACATCTTTCATAATTAAAACATAACGAGCAAAATTAAAGGAACGCTAAATTTTCACCGAAAAATTGCTAATATTTAAACTGTTTTACTGCTATATTTTATAATAAGAAAACATACAATTATTTTATGTTTGTTTTAAAGCGTAAAGCCTGCATTTTCAGAATCCCTAAGCTAGTTTCTCCAACAGAGGTTCCTGTATAAAAATACGGAAGCGAAGATGTTTTGTCTTTTCCAAAATTTTTCAAATTCAATCGATTCCACAGACATCAAGATATCTCTCTCTCCGTTACAACGATTCTTATAGAGTTAATGTACAATTTTTCATTGTCGTTTTATTGAACTTTGAATAGAAGGTGGCTAAATGTATACATTAATCGCACACATTACGAACGCGCTAAACACACATACATTCTATGCAACCTTATGTTACCTTGTACCACAAGGTGTACCTTGTGTTATTCTAATGCCGGTGGCACATTTGTGTATTTCATTTTTCAGTCAGTCGGACGATTGTTTCCTTTCAACAGGACAAGTCGTGCTTAATTTAAATTTCGACGTACTTCATTTTTACCAATTAACATGACCCCAAGGTGAATATATACAAAACTGCAAAATTGTCGAAATCGATCATTTGATTGGATATACAATATCACGCACCATCCTCTCTGATGCCGACAAAATTCTTTATTTAGTATCGTGTTTTATTACGCGAGAGTTATGAAAAGGGACGAAAGGAACTCTGCGGCGAAACTGCTGGTAAGTTATTCAATGTTATTTTTCTCTCTTCCTTCCGATGCCTAAGGTTTGAAAATTGAAGATTGTAATTTAATATCTTACGTGTAACGGAATAACCTAACTCGTATTACATTCTATCATGTTTTAATTTATAAAATTACATTTCGAAATACGTATTGTGTTTCAATTTATAAAATTATACTTTGAACTGTTTTAGCCGTGAATATTAATACATTTTCAATAGAAAGGATACGTTGTACAGGGTGCTTAGTATAATATGATACGTTCATTACTTTTACCGCATCTGTCAATACGGTAAACAAGATAGTGTTTAAATTTTCTTCACATAATATTCACTTTTACGCCAAAAGCAAATATCCCGCGTGTTTTTCTATTTCTCTGATATAATGTGAAAATATTGTTATAAATTCTTCTTTACGTCATACTACAGCAACAACATAGACTAATCTATCGCTTCTCGATTAACGAATTCCGATAGCGCAACATACTTCAAATGTATCTCAGTCAAAAAATGTTTTCGATAAAGCAAGCTAACGGTTACTTTGTGTTAAAACTCTGTTCTACGCGAAAACACAGAGATTCAACACGTTGCGGTAAACGAATTTATCCAAAGCCAATAAATCACGATCATGCGATTGAGTTTTTTTTTTACAAAGATACGAGGATTCCGTGTTTTTCAACAGATTTCCCTTGATCAGCCGGAATGTACAATTTTTCCGTGACGATAACGGGAAATACTAGATGCGTAATCGGTGATTACGCGCGTGATTCGCAACGCGATTTTGACATTATCACCCGACCGCTGACGTTATACCGCGATGTAAACATTGTCGAAAACGCATTTATGTACAATGTAAGTACATGCATCGGACTGGATGTTTCGTCACGATAATTTCGTTGATTGGATTTGAATGGTGTTTGACTGTGCTCGCGCTACACGCTCACGATATTATCGGTATTAACCGTAAAATGTCATCCACTGGTGAACGTGTATCGTTCGGAAACCATTAATGTGTGAATAACTGCGAAAAGGCGACGAAAATACATAGAGCGTACAATGACGAGCCATGGAACTCGGCTTGAAATTAATATACATATTTATTTCAAAGGAATGTTATTGCTATTACATAACGTTCTTTTAAGTTGACCTAAACATCGAATTATAATTTTTCTATCGAATCAAGAATATATAGAAGACTTGACCAAAAAATTCGTAAGACGTTTATCACTTATTCTCTTTTAAGTTACCATCTTCTTAGGTATTCAAAATGCTATTCTTTTACGATGATACATTGTCTGAGATGAACAATAACAGTCTGTAACGTGTCATCGATTGTTTCAGGGTGAATAGCATCGCATGCTCGAACTATTCTATTTTTTATATCCTCTGGTGTATTGTAGTTCGTTCTTCGTTATAAACGGTTCATTTTAATTCCCGACAAAAAGGATCAAAATTGGTGCGAGGTTCAATGCACGCGATGGCCATGTTATAATTCCATTATGTCCAATCCAATAATTTGCAATGTTCATATTTAAAATTTGTCTTATAAAATGTGTACGATAAACTGGGCAATCCTCGTACTAGTATCCACATTCTTCGACCAAGATCTAACGATGCATTATGTAAAAGCGTTCGTAGCTCATTTTGCATATTTTTGAATGCTGCATTCTTTTGTCCGCTTAATGTAATGTTCATAAAGTAAGGTCCACTTATTTATGCCGCTTCAAACATTTACGTTCCACAGCCTTAATTTGTACGCATATTTCAATCATCGTGGGATTTGAGATTTTCAATTGACCAGTGACGCATATTTCTCAAATATAAACGGCCATGGTTGATGAAAGATGTCTCGTTGATGAACACAACATTTAAAAAAAATGATTAATCATTTTCATATTGTCGTGGAGCCGATTAAGAGAAATGCACGTGATTTTCAAAACCTCCCTCATGGAGATCCAAATAGCGAAATGAATAAATAAACGAAATAAATGATACGATTGAAACCTTTCTTCGTAAAGCATTCGTATTACGCTTGTTCCCGGAATACCACTTACACGCTCAAATTCGAATTATTTCTAATAATTTTTCTATTTCTTTCGTTTCTCACAGTTTTGATACTCACACACGATACTACTACTTCTTCACGATACTACCAGTTTTACGAACATTCTTTACTACCTTTGCTTATGTATGTACAATGTAGTGTGACAATTAGCTTTAGAAATCATCACATGTGTATACATTTGAACCTTTAAGCTGTTTATTTTTCGAGTTACATAAATGATTATCATACTCATCTTTTGAATAATTTATTACAGATGGTATATCAACACACCATTAGAGTTGAAAATCATCAGATGATTCTCAAGGCTCTGTAGTGTGATAATAAACATATTTCCATATTTATAAGCTTCCGCTTGTATTTTTTTGCCAAAACCTGCGATTTCGATAGATATTCACCTTTAACCTTAATTTCACAGTCATTTTAGTGTCATGTTTTTATATATGTACATGGGTGTGTGTGTGTGTGTGTGTGTATGTGTGTATCTAAATGAGTTTTACCAATAGATACAGTAGCAAAAAGAAGGTGATGGTAATAAATAAAAAAAAATCGATGACTTGTAAACTTAGAAGAAGTAACCTTTGAAAACAAATATTTTTCTGTGATATTAATGCCTTTAAACATCCAAGTTATCTATAAAATGTTTTACGCATCATAATATTTAAATGGATCACTCGGTATATCTTATAATATTTTCACGTATACATTTTGTATATTTTAAATGAAATAAGAAATGTAACGTATTGAACTTCGTCCAGTGAATTATCCTCCGATAAAATCCATACTAGAACATGAAATGAATTTGTTTAAATCAATTTTTCGGGAAATCAAATTCAAGATACAAGAAACGATTGCTTGGTTGAAGATACAATCGTCATTTCCATCTTATTCATCCATCATTCTCTGAATTTCTAAATTCCTTATAGACATTTCGCCGTCATAGCTCGTAAAACTGTATAGGATTTTATATTTTCATGTCTAACGTAGGATCCAATTTTGTCGACTTAAAACAAATCCTTTTGATTTATGTCTATCAACTTAGAATAATATCTTTGTTCGATTAGTTCTCCGGTAAAAGTTGAATACCGTTATTTAACAATGATCTGGCAATGAAATTATCAAACGTTATGCCAATAATATATTTAAGTAGATTTCGGTCATATTGATACAAAAGTGATATACGAAATAAGTTTTTCTTCAAATAAATTGACATTAAATGTTATGTAAATGAGCGTTTCTGTCAATTTTGCGAATTTCTTGCAATTATAGAAACGATATAGAAATGAAATAAGAAAAACAAATGAGTTCCTAATTTTCCAAGAAAAAGTGAAATTGTAAAGTTAAAAAGCATTACGAATATTATAATCGATTATCTGTAAATTGTAATATCAATTAGATTACAAGGTATCAGAGCAAATTTTACAGTAACGCGAAAGTGTATTGGTATCCAATAAATGAACTTGTGTACGTAAAGGTGAAGGTTTGTGTACTTGTCGAGATTGGTTACATGGGAATTTAAAGTGATTTTGTAATTATGTGTATAGTACTACATACTTCAAAGGCAAACACATTCCATGATTCGATACACGTTTTCAACTACCTGAGAAAATTGAATAAAACTAATGTAAATTAATTCTGGTTTCACTATCCTTTATAATCATGCTTGTTTAAATCAATATTGTTTTAAATAACATTAATGTGTAAATATTATGTGTAATGTTATAAATATTATTTGATTTTTGTACATGCAAGATGAAAAATCTCTTTTAAATGAAAATTAATTTTACGATACATATTCTTTTTTCAAATTCACGCAGATATAATAATAATTGTAAAATTATTCAATTTTATTAAAAGCTCTCTCGTAGAAAAAAGAAACTTTGTCTTAACTATCACTACATATTAAGCATGCTGATATAACATTCAAGTTTAAATTCAAAAAGGAAATTTTTAATCAGCATCAAATATATCTGTAGATTTAAATACTTTATCTTAATGGCAATCTTTTTACTGCTTTCTAGTCGTAGTCCATTATTTTATCTTCGTCTTTTGTCTCATACACGACGTCCAAACCAGCTTGGTATTCACCAAGAGGAACAGCTCTTAAAAGGATCAAATTATCTTCTCCTCCTCAGCTTCGATATTTTCAGCTCCTTTCTCTGGAAATTGTGACTTTATACATTTCTTGCTACTAAAGCTTTCTCTTTTTTCGCGAACGGGGCAAAACTCGTGTCGGGTCGTAAAACTTTACGAGTTTCGTTTTCTTCTTGATTCAGCTCGCACTTAGTAGCGACCGCTTTCTGATGCGAAAACCTCACCATTCTCAGCGCACTCCGTTTATCCTTATTTGTTTTATTTAATTCTTCATTAGCCTGAACGGTAAACGTATATGCCACAGCATATTGCCCAATATTCTGTTTGAATTTTGCAAATTCTCCAAGTTGTCGGTCCGATACGTTGCACAATTATATATATATATCTTTCGTTGAGTCTTTTCAGGGTCTAACCCAATATTCAGAAATGGAGGAGCAAAATATTCCATATTTCTACCTTTTTACTAAGATAGTGAAGCGGGCTTGTGAAGTATTTGTAACAGTAAGATAAGTTCTTAAGGTTCGAATGAAAAAAAGACTTGAAGAAATTGCTTGAGACCAAATAAATTATATAAATTATGTTATAAGAGAATAGGAAAGAAAGAACTTTTTGCGAAAGGATAAAACCTGTAAACTTTTTCAAGGTTTGTAGATGTTAGATTATAAAATTGTATTGATTTAGGGGATAACTGTTGGTTTATACATAATTTATCATTTCGTTGTTTCCAAAGGATGGCACGAATGAAAAATACAAGTAAGAATACTAACAATAAATCATATTTCCTATTTTTTTTATAAGAAAGTAATTTTAAGATGTACATTATGTTGTCAATGAATCCCATTTCACCGAAATTATCTTCGTACTTGATTTTCCAGTTAAACATATATTTTTATATCCTCTACAAAATTGAAGATACTAAAACATTAATTGTTTTAATAATTATACGTCTGGCTTTCTTTAAGAATTCGCCAATGCATCAGACATTTTTAAAAGACTTATATTTTCGAATGTAACAGGTTATCTTCATTTTCAATTATCTCATATTAAAATCCTTCTGTTTAATCATATAGTGACATTAAAATAAAAAAATCGACGAAGCAACCTATTTGCTCTGTTTTTCCTATGATCTTCAAATAGAAAATTTTGGACACTGGATCTATTTTTTCTATTATTAAACTTAAGCTTATTATTATTAAAGGTATGATTAAATATAAAATATATATATTGGAAAATCTAATTTTGTAAATGACGATGATAAAATAAAATTTGAAAACCATGTTTTTAAAGATATTTAAATGAAGTTCTTCCTTTTATATCGGTGAAATGCCCTTTTCACTAATCGTATAACGTAGTTGAAGAAATCCTGGTCCCGTGGTCGAGAAACAGAAATTAATCTGTCGCCTAAGTTACGATTTACCCGGATTATTTCCCGAAATTATTCTGTTCCCTTGTGAACAGAACTCGCGGTTAAACTCCGCCTTGGTCACCGGCTCGATGTAATCAAATTGGAAATTTGCATAATGCAAATTCGACGAACTAGAAAAACAGTGAAGTTTCATGAGAACGCGAATGTACGAGCGAAGTGGGTTCATCGTGTATCCACGAGCATTTCTATGCTCAATTAAGAGAGCACACGGAACACTGCTCAGAGGTAGAGCGACCAAAGAGGGAAAATCATTTTTATCCAGCCTTTGAAGTAAAAAATTTGATATTTCTATTATTTTCAAAATATACCGCAAAAAAGAAATGGATACTTTGCCTATAAATGAGACGGGAGAAGCGTAAACAAATCATAAACTTTTAGGACGCAATAAAATTAATTTAATAACCATTTGCTGTTATCCAAAATTAATATTTCTAGCAGTTTAAATATCAATTTATTTTATATCACGCAAATTTTGATTCGAATATAACAAATATAATAAATACTCAGTATGAATTCAGTGATATTAGGTTATTATTATCTAAATTTATTAATTAATTATAGTTAAAAACATCTATTGCATCGAAAATAAAAGAAATAACTTCCTGTTCACAAATACTGCGTTTCTTTTCGCTATGATAACAGCGATTCATATATAGTAAGCTCACAGAAATATTTAAGCATTTTTTAAAACAGAATAACTTTTTTAAAATTGGAACAAACGACGTGAGAAGATGAATTAGAAGAACGACGAATTAGTTTGCTAGATGACACGTAAAAATATTTTGCAATTGCAATTGGTATAGCCAACCAAAATCCTCGTAATATACGTAATGGATCATTTGTGAACAATAGAATTTTCTAACACTTTTAATAAGGTGCTTGCATTAATTATCGTTCAGTGCAAAGGATAGAAAACTTGGTTCACTACTTCGCTAGTATTCTTTGTTTCATTGCAAAAGCATATAATTCACACGTCTACGTAAGCTGTCCAGGTTATCCCCAGTTGCGACGAATACTTATAATTAGTAATCACGCAAAACCATGACGAGACACTTTCAATAATTTACAATCTGGTTTCATTATGTCGATTGATCGCCACATATAAAATGACTAAGTGTTACTCGGGCTGATTGATTTATTAGATTATAATAAGTATAGTATTTTCCAGTTTTTATTTTCCAGTTGGCCTGTATCTATATTTATTTTACATTTCTAAATAATAAAATAATACTCGCGACATAGTTTTAGCTTTAGGAAAGCGTAATACGACGAAAATTTTCTTTTTCTTCTAACATGCTCAAAATTTCACAAAAAAACACCATATCACAATAAAAATTTATATCGTCAGAATTAAAATTGAAACTTTTATTATTAATGCATCAGTTAAGTTTTTATTGTTAGAATGGCCGCTGAAACGTAATTTTTAAAACGATATATATAACATGCGTGGATGTGAAATTTCTAAGGAATTGAGAAGTGGATCTCACACATTCAACCGATGAGGAGTGAGACGAATATTATCTTACAACCTGATAATTGACATGTCATTGCATTTGAGATTAAACTTGAGATTAAAAAGACTTTCTTCTTTCTATAATTAATAAAATAAAGTTATTTACGTACTTCTTTTATTCTTTTCGGTATTTAAATGTCCTCGACCGTGTACGATTTGAATTGTAGATTGAGTGTTAACATTCCTCCCTTTTTTGTATCGTTAACCGCAACCGATCGTAATCTGTTTAATGAAAACGTATTATTTTGAAAGGATCGACGAGGAAAACAAGAAATGAAGAAATATCGTTATCCTATCGATAAAGATAAAAGATTTAATGGAAATTATTTCAGAAAATTTCTTCTATAATATTTTCTTACGTTAAAAGGTACAGTATTGTTGTACCTTGTAAAAGTAAAGTATCCTTGTTACACGAAGGACAATAAAAGTTTTTATGATAATGAGAATTATATTTTTATAAAACGAAAAAATATAAAAGCATTTCTGAAATAAGTATTTTTGCAGCGTGTTTTCTCTCGTCGTTATTTATGTTATTTCGAACAAATGGTTGCACAGGATTATTTTCACTGCTGAAAATCGTAAATTTTCCGGTACTTTGCCGTAATGGCACAAAAAGTACAAACGAAGCAGACCTGAACATGTGTATGTTTCGTGATCTCGTCATTAGCTAGCTCTTGTAACATCTACATAACGTAACATAATAACTCCAAAAGTATCATTTTATATAGCTTAATTCATTAATTCGTAAATCCTTTTCTGAAATTCATCTGTTAAAGCATAATTTGTTAAAAAGGAAGATTAATTAATAAAAGAAGCATCGTTTAAATGAATGTTTCATTTTTAGTTGTTCAAATAAATCTGATTGCTTCTTATATGTATGTTAAAGATTGACTTGTAACATTTACAAACAAAAACTAGATTATTCCTTCGAAAATAATAATTAAGTAATCATTTACATTTCATACTACGTTTTAAAACGTTTATCAGAGGGTAACTTTATCCATTCATCATTGTTAATTTTATTAACCTCACACGCATATCAAACGACGGTAAGTTTACTTTTTCTAGAACACACATATCTTAATCTCCAATCTAGTTTCATTGGAACGACGGCATTTCACTATCACTTTTAATGCATCTATAGAAGTATCATTTCTACGATCTAAATAGGAATGAAATTTGGTTGGCTAAGCAATTATTCCAAATTGACATATTGAATAAGCAATAGAAAATTTTCAAGTGTATCCTGATGTATGAATTTCTCTGATGTGGAAGAATATAGTCGTTATTTAATCATATCTATCAATTTCGAACATGCCTTTATTATAGATTATAATAGATAACTGTCTGAAGTCTAACTTGTTTATTCAAACCAAGCATATCAAGCTGTACCGTGCAACTGGGACTAAAATAACTTCAAAATGATTATAAATAGAAAAATGCATTATGAAACAAAATGAAGCGGTTGCAATTACGTTTTATACTTCTGCTTGCATTTTTGACGCACCTTCATGCTTTAAAAATCATTTATTTAAAAATTAAGTATTACAATCTGAAATTTGGATTATTTTGACATATTATTGAACGTCATGTCATATTTATGATATATTATTATATACACTTCCATCTTCTTCTTCGTACTATTTATCATATGAGTCAAGTCTGATCATCATCAATAATGTTATATTATGTACATACATATATGTCATGTGGTAATCTCAAAACGAAATTTGTTTATAACACATATGAATATTTATATAAAATTGTCACTTTCCAAAAAAAGAGCGCTGTAGACATAAAAATTATATCAGTTAGCAATTATTTTTTTTTCGGAATTCTTTCAATTTTATAGGAAAAATATTTCTCTATCACTGAAAATATTCATTCATTCAGCTTTCTTGTTATACGAAAGAATTATATAATCAGTGTTTTTAATGGAAAATGAAATGGATTTTCTTTCGACACTGTATATGAACTGTTGTACTGAAATCAGTACAACAAACTCTCGTTTTCATCGCAAACATAATCTACTTATAGGGGAAATCCTGTTATCGCGCAATTGTTAGGAATCTTCGTCCTATCGGATCTAGTAACGTACTCGCCACAGTGCATTGATTCACTTACTGATTTTGCTACACGTACTTCCCAAATGTAAATAATGGAAATCTTTTAATGTAGAGTGTAGATCATAATTTAGATAATCGGTAGTCGAACAGTCGATAATGCGATTAATGCGATTGATACCCAGAGTTAGTGTTATCATAGTAGTGACGCGATACAGATATGTCTGTAATAAATCCAACAAATCTTAGATACAGGACTATTACGCAGGCCTGAAGATCACGTATTCTACGTTTATTATTATACAAATTTAATTATATTTTGTAAAGCCATAAAAACGTGTTATGACGAAGAATAAGGCTATAATTTAATAAAGTATGAAACTCTTACGATACTTGGTAAGATGATGCATTTAAAACTATGGTCTTCGGAAGTTCACAGGATCAAGTCTTAATAAATCTATTTGTTACGACCGTTCGCGAAGAGACGCGGTCGCGAGGAAAACGCGTCAGCGAGAGGCGTAAGTTCTCGCTACGATTCTGCTAATCGACACCGCGAAATAGTCGTTCCCCTGTTTTGATTAAGATAACAGAGGTAGTTCGATGAATTTAACACTGTATTAACAGGTTAACCTAAAATAGTATATTTGACAATAATATGATGAACACGCCACAAATTGTTTAACAATGAATACAGTAAATATGTTACAGAAGGTTGACCCGACTTTACGATATCTCTCAATGAATTCGTTAGACTATGCGACTTTAATTTTACTCGTCTGACCTCTCGATGTATAACGTTTGACTCGTCAGAAGGGACTGATTGCCCTTCGATCATTTCTTTGTCTTCTCTGGGAAACGACACCCACTACGCTCGGGTCACGCCACCGTTCGCACCTATGATCACGTATACAACCCTCTTGTGTGGAAAAAGTAACGGAACAAAATCGACGTTTCTAGATCTCGCTACTTGGTGACAACTATACGCTCGTCGATACATTGTGTATGTTTTGTCGGGTAGATAAGACGATCTGTCTGCGACACTGTAGGACCGCGAGCGATGGTTAGAAATACAGTCTGTGGTAAGCCTCGTGGCGTAACACTATTATTGTTGATTTTCTGTTTATTTATGTCGTCTAGTAGTTGTAAAGTGCTTTAATATATAAAAGTTAAGATGGTGATAAATTTAGGTTCCAAGATAATTATTTTAATCACTGGTTTATAAACAAATAATTCAACAGGTTTAAAATAAACTGTGGAATAACTTCATAAATCCACGAAGACCTGAGTTCTGTTTATAAAGATTAAATACTATTCAGTGTTTATTATAATCTTTAATATCAGTCACGTTTTATAGTTCGTTATCTTAAAATAACATGAAAGTTAGTTTACTTTTCGAGAATATTTTGTGTGATGGTAAATATTTAATTATATGAAATTTAATTGGTTTCACGAACAAACCAATTTGCATTTTAATATTTAATTTCATCGGTACAATTAGTCAGAATATAAATGGATCTTCATCGGTGATGATTTATAATTAGTAGGTAGTACTTATATCGAAGACTGATTAATTCTCAATTGATATCGTTAAACCTTGGATGCCTCGCAATAGTTTAGCCTAAGTTACTTTTAAGATATTTTAAGGTATTTTTAAGTAATTTTAGTGTATATATTTCGTCCTAATTTGTATTTTTATGTTGTGGCACAGACCATCAATATTTATGATCAAAGATATAGAATAAAGATTAAAATTAAATATTATTAACGCAAAGCGTTGTGTGACGTATAATCCACGTCAGACGATTGAAAACACTAAAGAATTTATTTTTAAAGGAATTGACAACAAAGACAGAGTATTGTCATTAAAAACGAGTTTGACGTAATACATTAATGAGGCGCGAAGATGTTCTTCTTATTTTTAAATGATCCAAGAAACGAAACGATATTTCATTTTGTAAAAGTAAAACTATTCTACTCAAAGTTATTTATTTGCATACGTGTATGTATAATTCAATTAAATTCAATAAAGGCTTAATCGATACACAATTCAATTAAAAACAATCAGTTTTCAGCTACAGTTTTCAGTCCCCATTTACTCGTTTCCCGTAGTAATTATAACCATGCGGTATGTAAAAAGATTTCTTTTTTGTGCATGTAAAAGCGAAGTATTAAAAAGACAATTATGGATAATTCTTTAATAGATGATTTTTTGATGGAGTATCATAATAGCAAAAATATAAAGCATAAGTATCGTGAAATAATTGGTCCAATTAGTAGAGAAAAATAAATTATAAATGCTATACGCTACATTATATAATATGACAACAATTTTCAGGAAACAACGTGGTTAAATATATAAAACTTAATGTTATAATTAAACAATCATTAATTAGGACTTTATCGCGATCGATACCCATGGTCGTAACGTTTCATCTGATGCATATTGTATCATCACGATTATCAGGGACACCCGTTGCATACGTAAACACCCAGACGTGTTGGTATTCCACCTAAATCCGCTAATTACCCATCACTATTGTCCATCGACAATGAAAGCATGTTCTTAATTAAATTCCATTCTCGGCAGAACACAAGGTCCTGCTTTGTCGTTGTTCTGAAAAGGCTTTCGATTAATGAGCTTGCACAGCCTGCTACGAAAGCTGTAAGCTGCAATGAGTAACGACACCGGCATTAACATACATAGTTCGGTAAAACATCGCAGAGCTATAGCGAAAGAGAAAGAAGTAGTCTCAATACCCCACCAAACAAGCCGGTGGCGTGAGCGGTGCGCGCACGCGCACTCAACGAGCGCCTTTAAAGCTTGCTGCCGCCAAAATGCATTCTCAGAGTCAGTTGTGCACTACCGGTTGCGAAGTACGGATCGTACTGTGATTACGTGTTCATTGACTGGTATTCGTGAGTTAAGAATAACATTTTACGGTATCGGAGAAACTGAAACAACGTGCGTGTGACACGTTCTTTACATTCTATTTAACCTTTCGAGGAAACACGCTCGTTCTACACTATCGTGTGTTAGCGTTTCGAAAACACTTTTGCTCTCGTGTGCGAGTGAGTTGCATTCGCGTCTTTCGCTACGACCTCGTCTGAGTGAAACAGAACCTGTGAAACAAACTGTCGTCGAAGAAGTCTAGAAATGAGAAAACTTATGGAGAAACAGCTGTCTTGGCTTGCCTTACTCGTCACTGCGTTCTACTCTCGTGAGTAACTTTTACGTATCTTTCGTGTGATTTCTCAGCAGAAAGTCTGAAATACTCATTACGTATGGTATCGCGGACAACAAGATTATCTCAGTTTCGGTCAACGAAATCTCGATCGAACAGTCAAACTCTATACGTGCTGTTGAATGCAATACCGGTGGTATTTTGAGGGAAAGGTGTGTGTATATTTATGTTTGAAGAATTTGATTTTTCGCAACAGTCGACCTAGCGTGATATATTGAAAGTAATGGCGGCATAATTTTCGTATCCAAGGAAACATTTTACTGATCGAAATTCGATGATCGAATACCTAGATTCGAAACGTTAGACGGGCACATTGGAGGCGGCGTTAGTGTTCTATCTTTAGATATTTTCGCTCTATTTCTGACGTGTTTTGCGAGTGTAATTATAATAGCCGCCTGTGAGATTTCGTACGAGCTATTGCGTGTGAATTCGTAAATTTGTTTACACACGCTGCCTCTGGTGACTAAACCATTAACTGACCTACACAGCGTTCACTGTGTCCTTGATTTCATTCAATCAGACACATCTGCCTGCGTAACTTATCAATCGCGTAAATAGTCCAATTTACGACTTCATCATCGAGGACGATTTTATTATCTCTTTATAACGATATCAATGTATTTCATTCACAAGTTTCTACGTTATTTAAAGGATTGAACTTCTTTATTAAAAATACTTATAAGATCGATTATAAATTGAAATGATAATATCGATGGGTGATGTTAACAGAGAAAAAAGTTGATGTATGTTCTTTTTTTTCTGTGATGCCTAATTGGTCAATTAAACGAAATATAGCTGCAGCAAATTGAAAATCAACAGCATATGTTGTGACGCGCAGTCGCGATGCGTTTGTATTTTATTAACGTCAATGGTTTGATTTTTATGAGTAAATATAATGTGAAATAAAAAACTGTACTTAATTTCATTCGAAAACGGTATTTACGATCGCATAAAGAGTGAAACACGCATGGCGTGAAATTCTAGAATGATCGTTTGAGAACAGGATCGTGCAATTAGATTTTCTCGTGGTGCGATACTAAAATAACACGATGCTCTTACCACGTGGGTGAGTCTCTCCGTTACATCGTACGAGATGACGTCGCAGTCGCTGATTGGACGACCGGATGGGCGTGAGCCTGGCCTTACCTTAGCAGCGTATAGCGATGGGACTGACTCAGTCCTTGGAATTTTCGAACAAGCCGGTTGTCAAACGTTTTCCACAATAATTACATAAATCAAGGAAGATCGTAGTGTTTTTCACACATTGCTTTGAAACTTGTTCTGAAAACCAGATGATAATTAAGGTGTATGTTTGATGAATTATTTATAGGATGATAATGTTTGATTCATACAAGATTTGATTCTGGAAATTATGGCTTTAAATCATTGATATAGCAAATTATCTTCCTTCAGAATGGCATAGATTCACTTTAGCAACACTGTTTAGCAATGTGTACATAGAATAAGACACTTACACTTGAGAATTAGAATTTTTGCGATTTGAATTCAAACGAATTTAGTCAGTCGAAATTAAAATTCGGTAATGAAATTTACGCTAAAAATAGAAAGAAACGAATATTTTATGTCTTTTAATTTATCATTTTGTATCATAAAGAACAACTTATCCCACGATTATTACTTACGTAAATCTATATGGATCTATTAAAAGTCAACTTAAAACCGTCAGTATGTATTATGCTGCACAGAAGTTCTTAGGCTATTTTTAGCATTAACTATCAAGTAAGATCATGAGCAGATGTTCAGGGTTAAATTATACTTCCTGTATGTGTATTTTCTATTTTACACAATTTTCTCATTTTGTTAAAATCTAAAAATATACGCACAGAACAAAGACAGAAATAACTTGGAAAAGGTTATTCAAATTATTAGGATGTATTATTTTGTTTATAATTTTAGTTGTTACAGGACTCTTATGTTAAATATTGTAATAAAAACTGCAATTATGTAGACTAAGATTAGGTATTTTTTTTGTACGTTTTATATCTAGTATGTAAATCCATTGCGTTTTTCGATCATTGTTTCATTCACTATTGACATTTGTGTGTATTATGTTTTCTACCATATTTGTTATTTTAAGTCACATTCATATTTCAAGTATACTTCTCATAGCTTTCTAACTTACTGAAAATTATTTCAATAGAGTGATTTAAATTAGAACATCGTGCAAGTCGAAACGTGCAAGTTTTTCATTCATAATTTTGTTATAATTATTGTAAATGATTTTTGTAAATTTCTGAATACAAAATGAATCCTTTTACATGAATACAAAATTTTAATAAATTAAACATTCCTTGATTTCCTTGATAATCAATTATCACATTTCGTATAAGAGCAGAAAAGGACTACACATTTGTGAATGAAGTTATTATATCTGATCTTAATGAAAAATTTAATGTGTTCTGTGTTTTGCGTTCGTTAAACCTGAAATTCGGTACTCAATATACACATTGCTTTTTGTTCCAATCTGTTTATATAATATTACGTGATAGTTACGCAGAATCAAAAAAATTAATTAATGTATGAAGAGAACGACGCTGCGCAACAATAACCCGAATGGCAGGTGTCGATTCTCCACCTTAATACAAGAGGTCAACGATGACAATTGTTCTGATCGATTCCATCGCTATTCCATATACACAATGACAAAACTGCGTGTCAAGGTTTTCTCGAATCCATGCAGAAAATGGTCGCATATCAAAAACATTCTCAGCCTCTTTTTCTTCACAGGCCGTTCTCTCACACGAGGAGAGCCGGTTTCTCGCCATGCATTCCATCGAGTTTAAGTTCTCCTTTCGTAACCAGCCGCGTAGGTATACGTGCACGCTCAAGATAGACGGATGTCCGGTCATCAGTATCTCTCTTCTTCCGCGAGAACTCGCTATTCGCGGAATGCGAAATGGCATCACGTTATTTTCACTCCCGCCACCGTTGAAATGCATTTCCATGCTGCTGCTTTTATATCGTTAACCCTCTGTAATCGAATTTTTCTTTGTTTGCGAGGAAAAGAAATTACAATTCCTCGTTCTGATGGGAGTAGGAAGTAATAACTCTCAGAAACAAGTCGTGTAGCAGTACAATGATATTATGACGAAGGAAAGTAGCGTAATAATAAACGTATGGGAGAGTACTGTTAAAGGTATTATAAATCTTCGCTCCTAATCGAATTTCCTCGTTATCTATGGTAAATAGTAAGAAGTCATTTTTCAGATACTATTATGAATGAATTTTTAAAAATTTCGTAATTTTTTATTTAGAATACACGCTAACTTCTGTCACTATTGCTCAATAGTAATTAATGTTTGTTTAATTTCTAAAGTATTTGTCCGATAAAGATTTTGAAATTCATACAAAGACATTCGATATTAATTGAAGGAGTAAATTAAAAATTTCCGACTATGTACATACATGAATCATATATTTAATTGTAATATAAGTCCTTTAATAAATAATCGTACTAAATAATAGTCGTGGTGTACGCAATAGATATGTCGACGGTCATTTAAAATAATTATTGGAAAGTAATTTCTGTTTCGAAATCGATATAATAGTAGATATTAAAATTTGCTAAAGTGATTCTATTATCAGATAACTGAAAATCTAAGATTCAATTTCATGAGTTAATTAATTAGTCTTGTTAAGTGGGAAGAGGATAAAGATTTTCGAGTAACTGATAACAATAGTTTAAATTAACGAGCTCTTCAAAATCGAATTACTTTTTTACGTCTTTTATGGGAAGCAGTTCTTGTAATTTCTTACTTGCATAATCTGTGCATTGAAAGTATTATCAGATGCTGAACACCCTATATAAAAGAAAGTGATAGCGATCGAAGTAACTCGATTTCTATTTCGTTGATACGATTGTACATCTATGAAGGCTCATCATCTTTTTTGATCCTGTTTGCGTTTCAGCTTTAGCCTGTTCGTTTAGATTTAGATTTAAACCGTTTTCGCTACGATTAATTACCGAACCTTTCAGTCGAAAAGAGTTCACCGGGCCTAAAGTTCATTCGAAAGAAAATCAGCGTATAAAGAACCAATGAGTACGCGTATTTACGAAATTCAAGTCTTATAGAGACATCGCTTTAAATTCAGATTACGATTATGGCTAGGATAAGGTAGAATACGTGCAGTTTAATCACATTAAGAGGATTCCTTCGCACAGTGTTCGTTAGGGAGGAGCAAGGTATCGGTATAGTTTTCGTAGTCTCTGCATCTTTCACGATTCGACCACTGTTAGCTGACTTTATACCTTAATCCAAAGTCGAGAAGTTCTCTCGTAGTATCGAAACTTGGCCCCTTCAATTATAACCGTAAATAACGACACAACAACCACCATCGGTCGGCTTACTGGTCCAGAACCCGCGTTTTTTTTTTTTTACTAGTCTTGTTTCATTCGCTTGCGTACTCTCTCTCCCTTTCGTTTCGTGCAATTTCATTCGTCGACTTTTACTTTTCGTTTACCTTTTGTACCGCAATCAACGCGCGAGAATTCTCTGGTGAATATGGAAAACAATGTACTCGGAAGTACGCGGCACTGGTCTCGATCTGTTGATTTTAAACGGGCGTCGATTGTATCGGCCCTGTTCATCTGCTTTTTTGATTGACCAGAAACTCGAGCTGCGATTCCGTTGGGACGATCCAGTTGTTATCTATTTATTGAATGTTACTTCATTCAGGACTCCCCTTTTTTTAGCACTGTAGTTTGTTAGTTCCTCTTTTTTTTCCTTTTTTCTCAAATTTAATCGAGACGCGATAGATTTGATTTACGTTTCGATGGTAGTTTGTAAACGTTTTGTAAGCTAAAGTATTTATGAAATTAATGTTTGAGTACCGTTAAAAAATCGTTATTGGTATAAAAAATTATTGGATCATACGGTTTTATCCATTAATTGGATGTTACTTGATTCATTCTTCTCTCTCTCTTTTTTTTTAAATGCTATTTTGTTCATTTTTTTTTAAATTTAATCGAAACGCGATAAATTTGATTAAAAATTTCGATGGTAGTTCGTTAACGTTTTATAAATAGAGACATCTATGAAATTGATTTTGGAGTACATTTTGTTATTTCTATGAGATTTTGCGAGACTGTTTAAATTCGGTGTAAATGTTTATTCGATTAATTAAAATTCCATATGATTTAAGTAACAAGTACTTGGGAATATTTAAATTCTATCTCTGTGATTTGAATCGCGTTTAATTTAATACTTTCGAAGGTTCACTCTATATTATAATTATTAATTCCGATAGGAGTGACCAATTGATTGGATGACAATTAAATCAGAGCTAAAGTAAATTGAAATATTCCTTCGGTCGTAGACTCTGAATGCAATTGAATATCAATAAAATTAAATCGTTTTATAGTCGTACACCGTTATTAATTCCAATTGCATTTTAAGTAATAAAAGCGACAATTCAGTATCTCCGAAGTAATTGATTTATCAATACAATTAAAGTTTCGGGAACCTCAATGGTATTTGATTTTTCTACATGAATTGTAATTGGAGTAACAATTAATCCAATTTATCTTTACGAATTTTCTAAATTTTCTAACATTCCAAATTTTACGCTTTTCTTATTCTCTTTGCTAACAAGATCATTGCTTAATAATATGTAAAGGGTAAACATCTTCTTTATCCATGTTCGGAATTAATAATTCATAATTTAATAATAAATACGATTCATGGATATAGTTTGAGATCGTTTCATCGTTCGACTATTGAAATAAAGTATTCGGTCTAAAGACTGCTTGTAAAAAGCAGTTTTACGTTGATTTGCGATAAATTGTAGGAAGACGTTGCAGTTCGATACCGAGCCTCATAATTAACGTGAGTTCGTACATGCAACCCGATCATTTCGAGAGGGAAGTCGCAAGACCAGGAAAGTTTTTGGCAGCCGAAAAGCAGGGTCGTTTGTTGGCAGGGTCATCCATCTGTTTTGTCGAGGTGTCGAGTGGAGCCAAGAACTGCAAAAAGACTCGTTCGTATGTCGGTCATTTTAAGTGCGACAGACGAGAAATTTAAACCCCTTGCAAATTATCGCGTACAATGAATCGATTAGCGGTTATTGATTCGTGAATCTTCGATAAAAAGAAAACGTTTCCCCAGTGATAAGATACTATCTTGATACATACTATTTGAGATTACTCGATTCAATAAGTGACTTCTCTTTTTTATCTTTAGTGGATCGTAGCTTGCTATATAGGGAGGATTACAGGGAAACGCTACAATGGTTGATTTAGATTCTTGAACATAGTCAGAATATAAATAGTTTTCGACATTTTACGGTCTGTGGAGTAGTATTTTGTGATAAACTTTACAGAAGCTTTGAAGAATGGATCTCTGCAATAACTTTCAGAGTATTAGAAAGAAATTATTTCTAGCAGTTTTAGTAATTTTAGTAGTTTATTATAATGAGCGAAACGAGTTTTACTGTGATCTCCACTTGCGATTTGTAAAAATGTTGCGCTTTATTTCAGCGAAATATTAACTCGTTGGAGCTGAAAATCTGATAACAAGTGAGCTTCGAAACTGACATCTGCATCCGTTAGATGTTATCGACGATTATTGATTTTTACATATCTCACGATCTGCTTGCAAAAATAGCCTATTTGTTTAAAAAGTGTTTGCTAATATTTTGTTATTAAGAGATTTGCCTTTTAAAAGACAAACGTCACGCTGATCGTAATTATTTTAAAGTTACTGACGAAACATACTTTCGTATTATAAAAATTCACGAATAAAAGGTTGTTGCATTTTTTATTTCCATTCACGTATCACTAAACTTCGTAAAATGAACCATTCTAAATCAGTTGTAAAGCGATGAAAGTGTATTTGTCATATTTCAAGCGATTCAGGGTTGATGGAAGCGAAAAGGTAACAAGATGAAAAATGCCAACGAAAAAAATTCCAGAGTCAGTGAAAGAAAGACGAATTCACGATTGTAGAGATATGTGACGAATGCTTTTAATTTTAATTAAAAGCAATCGCGTTTTGTAACGATGGTAGTAGCGGAAACAATTTGTCGCTCCATTTTGCAGAATCGCCCTTTGAAAGCTTAATTTAATGCCGTTGATACATGTGTTCCATCGTGGTTTCTGATTTTTCGAATTTTTTCCTCCATTTCGATTTTTACTCGAAAACGAAAATGCTTGCTGGACCATTATCTCTCACGGCCGGTTTGTAATTTACCCTAATGGAAAGGTTATCCGTACTCGACTTGTTCGAGCCCGTACGACGTTATCTTCGTTATTGTTGTTATTGCTGTTAAATACATGCCAGAGGCGACGTCAGGTCAAAGAGTATCCGATTCTGATGCGGGAGATGACAACGTTATCATCATTGTTTTGTCTAGTGTGCCAAAGATAATAGACGTCATGTGTCAGTTGCACGCCGGATATTGTTGCTGATCCGGACATTAAAATTACTGATCGTCGTTACAGTATTTAATTAATGTGATCAGTGATTTTAATTAACGTGCTCGATTAAGACGTTCTTCTGCTGCAAGCTGTGGTGTTTCGGCATCTTTCGCAACAAAACTATACAATTTGTGTTTGTTGAAATTTCCCACATATTTATTATATCTTAATAATATTCATAAATTTTCTTGAATGAAATATTCAAATTTGAAGAGTATTTACAGCCTGGAATATACTTACATATTTATACACTTTTAAAGTTGAATTTTGTTTAATTGGTAAATTAATTAATATGATGATGACGACAAATGAATTAACAATAGCCATGTATTTTACCTAATGTTTTTCTAAAGAAAATACAATTGTCTAGAATTTGGGACCAGTTTTTTTATCATTTGGTTAATCAATAATTTGTTGAAGCGCCAAAGAGAAATGTCTTTTTATAGTTTCCATAATTTCGATCTGCTTAGTTAAGATAGAGAAAAGTAGATTTTTAATTAGGATGAGTTCGGCTATAATAAGTAGCAGAATGAAAGGAGAAGGTCGTTAATTAAAAACGTGACAACATTTTGGAGTCTAACTAAAATAATAATCTTTATCTTTTTGTATTTTTTGTCGATTGGAGAAATGAAGAAGTAAGAGATTTTGAATTCATTCTAGCAAGGTTTATAACAATACATGCGTTAAAGATGTACATAAAATTTAGAGTTGATCAAGTAGATTTTTTTAATATCACGAAAATCGCTTTAAAAGATATTTAAACATGTATAATTTTTAAAACTCGAAGATAAAATTTTAGACATATATTTAATAATAATTCTTCCTCTTTCTTTGAATCTGGATCTTCCCTTTTCTGTTGAACCTTGAAGTGCTTGTGGAAATTTAATTTAATACTAAAAATGGATTTTTGATGATTATTGCTCGTGAATATTTGAAGGGATGTAACTGTAAGGAGATGTCAGAGTTCTGAAAGATAAATTGCAGAAAATACTAGATGATAGTTCTCATAATAATTTCTGAATACAAAATGTGCTCACTTTTGAGAAATAAAATCACATAATTCATAGCATAGTTATGTTACTATAATAAGGCAGTAAGATATTCATTGCATTTCTTTATCCAAATGAATATTTTCGAGTCCAATTATGTAATGGAACATGAACTTTTCATACAAGTATTTTACTTTTGTAGTTGAATTATTTTGTACCAGATTTTATCTCTGTAATTTTCTAAGATATCTAATTTCGTAATTTTCTAGTAAATCTCAATTACGTTCATTATTATTATGGTACATTTTTTAGTATCTTTTGAAATATCGGTTGATTCTTTTACTTTGAAACTTTTCAATATCTTTCAAATAAAGAAATACACGCTCCTGAATATTTGATATCCGTAAAATCTTATTAATGTATTATTCAATACTAACGATTTCGTATCTACAATTTAATTCGCGGAAATTGTATTGGTTTATTGTTTCACCTGTATTAACGGGGTACGTTGAAAAGGCAAAAAGTCATCATGATTATTCGGAATGGTACTATTACATTTTCAATCATGATATCTTGCTCGACATTCTGTTTATTTTTACCTTTCAAACGTGGCTGGTGAGATATAAATGCAGGAAAGTTGGTTTCGAAAGCTCGCAAATGTTGTAACATTTCGGAGGTGGATGAAAACGGTCGAATAAATTCACGGGAACGTCCACTCTGATTTCTAGTTTAAAATTACATCGCCAGATGCAATTTCCTGGAGCAAACGTCAATAGTTTTGTTTGCAGTCAGTTACGACATTCTTCCAATAAATTAGTCGCGTCGCCTTGCCATCGTCGATCGTTCGATCGTTGTATAAAGAGAGAACGAAAATGGTTCATGACGCGTGCTTAGTGCTCGTCTTAGTACAAAACAACGCGGTATTGTTCGTTTCATAATTGGATGAGAACATTCCACGGAATTTTCATGCCACAAGTTTCATCTAATAAACATGTCGATCGTATCGAATATTTTAATTAATTCGCATTCCCCTCGATAGATATTTAAATTTCATTTTGCCAGTCCATTGTCGGCTACTATTTTGGCTTGTAATCCGTACAAACTTGGAGGAACTTTGGCATTTCGAATAGCTGTAAAGATATTTTAATACAGGCCGTACGTAAATCCTGGGATACGGAAGCGTGAAATTTCAGTGTCTGACGTTTTTAGTAATTTCTTTATTACTTTTAGAATTTTAAGCTTGACATATTTCGAGAAGTCAATCTTTTCGTAAACAATAGAACTTTAATATAATATAACTGATTATAATGTTTGTGAAAACTGCAATTACAAGAATTATAAATTACGGTAATTATCGCGCAAGAGGGATCCCAAGTTCAATGACCTTAAGCTTGAGATATGTTGTAGACAGGAAATTTCAGTGTAACATATACTTTGACCAAGGCGTGGGACGATCATGGTTCAAAAATTAGATTAAATCTTTTGGGGGGTCTGATGGGCTCCGCCTTGAAGCTAATGAAATCTAATCTAACCATATCTTACCATTATTAGGATCGTAATCCTGTGCAAATGTACATGTAATTTTATTTTTAACCACTTGTATTGGAGTAAATCTAACAATTATCATTTTTCTTTTTGTCATAAGTTTCGAACCACGATCGTCCTACATCTCGGATAAAGTTCATGTTACTCAGGACCCTGCCTTCTACAAGATATCCGAAATCCAACAAAACTTAAGTTGAATCCATATATTGTATTTAGTCACTATTGATATGTGAAATATATATATTGTATTTAGTCACTATTTTATAAAATTATTTTGTAAAATAACTGTCATTGATAAATATTATTGATATTGGAAAAAACGGGTATAGAAAGGAATGAGTAATCCTTAATAAGAATCGCCAGAACAATGATATAGAAAGTTCGATACCACTTATGGAGGTACATATTTCATTCTAAGATTGTCATCGAATTACCAATCCCAAGAGTGTTTTGGTATCATCTGTATTCTTGATAACGTTCGTAACACGATATCTACAGCCTCTTGTGTATCATTATCAGATTATTAACGAATTTAATTAACCTAATGCATCCTCGTGTTCATCAATTACATTAGACTTGTAATCGAGTATACAAGACTCACATGTAGCCGAAGTTATTATTATTACGTTATGATTTTATCGCTGGGACGTACGTATGTACATATACTCCATGATTTTAGTGAAATTTGTTTGCTGATGTATCATATATACTTTTTGTCCAGACTGAATATGTTTGCTAATGGATTTGGTATAAAGCGTTTCGTAAGAAGATGTATCGATGCATAAATATCAATAAAATTATGATTTTCTGCAGCGTAGGAAAAATTGTTGATTTTGGCAACTACACGCGCGCTGTTTACGAAAACTCACGGTAAATTAACATTTTTCCTGTTATCGATATTGCTGATAGTTTCAGTATGAATTTAGTTTTCGTTTCCTTACTATTTAATTTTAGATCGTCGGTAATACTCTGTTTATACGAACCTGTTGAGGGAAGCGGTTTATAGAACTGGAGTTCATAAAGTACGATTTACTGAGTTTTCCTACTGCTCGTGATTTTTCATTTATATAGTAGAAATTCACGTTCAGATAAGTAGATTTAGTCAATCATACAATAAATTCATTCACTCGAATAAGTAGATTTAGTCTTCTAGGTAAATAGATTTGATAAGTAGAAATTCATTTAATCGAACAGTGACTGAAATTTCATTCAAATAAATGAAATTCTATTGTAAATTTAAGTACTAAGAAGTCACATTGATTAATTTTATGTATTGAAATGTAAACAAAAGTGTGTTAAGTGTTTCCTTCGATTTTAGTTTATGCAATTTTTCATAATAAATAAATTTATGGAAGTAAATAATTCTAACTAGTAAGTAAACTTAAAAAGTTTAACAGTAATTACGTATCCGGATAACGAAATTGAGATATCTTTAAATCTATCAATTTGATTTCTGAGAAGCTAAATCATAACTCGTTTGTAACTACATAGTTTATATTGTACACTTCTATCGTTTTGGTATTAATTTTAATCTTGAATTTTTATTTAGGTGTACGATTTAAGTATATAAAAGTAATGACCGTTAATGATAAAAAAAAATATTCCATTTAATCCTTTTATATTGCAACACAAAAATCCTCGCATTAAGCCTTGAAGTATAATATATGCTAGACGTTTTTTATCTTAAGTGAAAAATCAGAATTGTATATTTTGTATATCTGACATTAGGAATGCAAGAAATCCTGACGTTGGAGAAGTAATTATTATTCTATAGAAAATAATTTTCTAAAACAATAATTTTATACGAAACAAAAATTATTTTTTGGTATACTTATTCTCTTCTTCTCAATAATTATTTTCATCCCTTATTTGCTAAATCTTCTACTGTCCGTTCTAAATTCCGGACTATAGAGGTGTATATATGTATGTAATATATGTGTATGACTATAGAGGAATACTATAGAGGTGACAAATTCCATTCATTGTAAGTTCATTCACGTTCGTATATTCTCATTAGCAGTTCCTATTCCGTGGATAAGAAATATACTGTAGTATCGGAAGTATTGATACACCAACAAAATAGATAACTACTCTCGTACGTAACGCGGATTACGTATCTCCGGATATGGTCGTCTATGTTTAGTCTGCAGAAACGGAGCTTGAGTGATAAGGAACATCCATTGTGACGCAAATGATTTCATTCCTCTGACACGTTTCCACGGTGTTATCGCGCGTTCTGTTTGCGAATTAAGCGGATATCGTGCTGTTGATTTTTTGCTGTTATCGTTAGCCGAGCGTAATTTCGCCTACAAATCGCGAGTTTCAGCCGTCATTCTAATCGAAGTCATAAAAAATTAGATTACGAAGAGGCTCATTAATATATTATATCGTTACATATATCATATGAACGTATGAATGTATATGTTGCGAATAACAAACGAAATAAGATATATGACGTACTAGTTAGACGAGATGTATAATATCTACCAGCGATAAGCATAACGTCAAGCAACACATCAGTTTTTGCAGACAGTTTGCACAAAACAAGATATGCACTGTTGGTCATAAGTATTAGGATACTACTCCTTATATTACATTTATTGGGGAACTCTCACGAACCTTGTATTTGACCTTACATAATATTTTAGATAAAAGTTTCTTTTCAAACATTTTGTTTCTTGAACATACATATTTATGTCTTATAATTAACGAGTTCTAGAATTGTATTTAACATTTTACACGATAACACAACAATGACACGAGGTACGATAGCAGGTTTATTATAAAATTACTTACTAAAAAAAAATAGAAATAGTGAAAAACATTCAATTCGTATCAGTAAATGTTCTAATGCTTATGATCAACAGTGTATGTGAAAGAAACGTATGTAAATGCAAAAAAAAAAAAAAGATAATAATAATCCTGCTGTCTTCTTGTTTTTCTTCTTTATTTTAATAAATTAATTGCATATAATGAGTGTCACTTTGTAATGGTTACATATTTATATGCATAATATCAAAATGTGCTTGTCTACTACTGCCAGTACTACTACTACCACTGCTATTGCTTGAACACGTTTTGGCCAAGCTTTACCTAAACGAATATTATCTAAAAGAACTAGACAATTCCGATTTTAGTTGTTTAAAACATGATTTGTTATTATCAGTGATGTTATAATCCATGACATAATAATATAATAATATATATCTAATCTATATCTAATAATATATCTAATAATAATTTGTTATGTGCCACCTGTAATTGACTGATAAGGTTATGTAAATTATGAAATATACTAGATCATATGATGGAACCATTGAATTGAATTAAAGAAATAGAAAATTTAATTGGGAGTAATACAATGAACACTTGTTTTTATTATTCGATAAATGTATGTTAATTTAGACAAAATTTTATATGTCGTATCTTCTTTTAGCGATTTTGAAAATTGTTCAAAATGTTTGTATGTATTATTTGAAAAATAAGTTTCATACAACGCGTGATCTGATAAGTAGCAAAGTATATGTGGTCTGTAGATTCGATGATAATAAAATTCCATTAATTTATGTTTCGTTGCTTACAAATATGCACGCAATTCGCTCGTTTGCAAATTACATTTCGAGGCACTATGTGTTACAATTGTAAAGTCATATGATTCGGATGAAAATAGTATGTACGTGCAGTAGAAACAACTTTCGTCCAACTGCAAATTGTGTTCAGCTGCAAATTGCAAGTTTTTACTCCAGCATTCGTTGAAATTTTTCTGCTAAGATTTTATTTTGATGAAATATTGCAAGATCAAATCTTAACGTTGGCGATAGTTTTGTAAAAAAGTAATTAAGTAATTTCTGGGTTAAATAAATTATAGAGAGAAAGAAAAATTAATTAATCAGTAAAATGGTGTTATTATTAAATTATTTATCAAATAAAAGGTTACTTAATGTTACTAACATAATATAGATGTAGTACATACACAAGATATTATGCATTTCTTCAGTTCTCATCTTTTACTTTAATTCAAAATATTTTAAAATTTTTCAGCGAAATGAAATGAATTATTCAGTTGTTACTTTTTTTTATATATTTGTTTTGTTACTCACTCTATTTTCAGTATTTCTAATAATAAGCTGTAAGATGGAAAAGTAACAAAACACGTGTTATATGTAAGATATAAACTATAAGGTATGTGATGTGGATACTAGATATCGTAAACACGAAATTTGAATTTTATCGATCCGCCATATAGGATGAATTTAATAAAAAAAAGCGAAACTAAATTTAAAACTCATAGAATTTTAGATCCTGCAGCAATAGATGTTATGTTTAACATAGCTGTTCTGCTGTATACAAAGGGAATCCAAAAGTTATGTTTCAAGAGAGAATTTTTTCAAGAATATAATTTGTTAAAGTACTTCCATAATTTTCAATTTTACATTTTAAATTGAATTCAGAAATAAGTAGTTGGTATTCCTATTTTACACTATTAACGTCTATTAAATTGTATTTTATAATTTGTTAAGAAGTCAACATAATAAATAACGATCGCTGTAACTCGAACAAAATGGAATAAGTAAATACATTTTTCTATAAATTTCACTACTTTTGTTTTATCAAAAATACATCAAGTCGCGACATGAAATATACTTTTCATAGAAAGTTACAATTAGGAAAGTTTGACAAACATTACCGTAGAGCAACTCATGACTCGAAGTATAATGCCTCCCAACTAAGTTGCTTTAATTATATGTGCACTAAATTGTTGCATATGACGTACTTCTCATAGTAAGTTTTGATGAATAGTTCAAGAAATAGTATATTAGGGAATTAAAATAAACAATTTGTTAGCCTTTTACTATCTTGACAGTAAGTATATATGCTGCTTTTCAGTTTTATCATATTATCATATAACAAATATTATATGACGAACATCGAAATGTAATTTTGTAGAAAGCGTATTATTACAAGTCTACATTTTTATTGCAAGCCAATTTATTTCCATAAAATACAGGAGACTTTTGTTAGTGTATCTTATTGTGGCGAAATCGTTTGTGATAGTTGTTCAGAAGTTTTAGTCGTAACTCCTATGTGGATAGAGGAAATTTCCGAACAAAAATATTGAAATTTGATTGTATATCCCTTTAAATCATTTTTCCGTGGATATTACTGTCTCAATACATATACTCGAAGACCAAGAGAGAGTACTCGCTTCGCGTAAAAAATTGATGAAGCGAGAGACCAGGGACATTTTCAGAGGTAGCCTAAAATTTTCAAAGCTTCCCTAAAATTTTCAGAGCTTCCTTGCCTGTTGCTACTCCATTTAACCGTGGAATATTTTCTAAAATAATTTTCTAGATATTCCTTACTTTTACGTCTAAAAGAATTGTTATCTTCTATACTATCGATCATTAACCAAATAATTAAGATAAAGCTTCCAACGTCGTATGATAAAAATAAAAATCCAGATAAATTCGTGATTTTTGCAGTGTGTAATTTCCCGGTTACCGCATTGTAAATAACGTTCATCCTAACAAGTGTCTAATAAACTAAGTACACACTAACTTACAATCAAATACGTATAACGACCTACTACGATAGCCTCCAACCATAGTGCTTCAAAAATTCCAATAAAACCTCCGCATATCTCTCCCACTAGGTCACGATTACAACGAAAAACAACAACGACGCGCTCTATCAAATCCTACTGCTTGAAATCCACTACCTTAAATCCTTGCCAATTATTTATCCCTATCACGAGTCTTGTTTCACATCGTTCCTTTGGTACGCGCGTTGCCACCCACGCGAGCGTAAGCTGTGATTAAAGGACCCGTGGCGGTGCGGCGAAGGACCGCGTCGGCTAGAAAGTTTCATTAACCCGATACACTTTCTCGGTGTTATCGTCTGGGCCGCAACGTGGCCAGCGCTGGCGTCGCGCACGCACCGAGGCGCCTATTGCCACGTTCACCTCGGCGTCTCTGTTTCGAGTGTGCGATAGTGGTGCACAGGCCCCGTGCTCTCACGTTCGCGCGCACACGACCCTACGTGTATAAGTACTTGCGTACGTATTCTAGTTAACGTACGCGCTGACGCAGCGATACGGACCAGCAGGCTGACTGTCGCGAGGGGCGAGGGAACGGATCTTATTTATAACGAGACGAGACCATCGTACGATGCCGGCACGACCAATCGCGAGGCATCTCGTGGTCTGGCCTTGCGGACTGTTTCACCGTGTACACGCACAAGCGTGCGACTGTAATTCAGTGACGCCATAGAAAGCATTCCTTGCCTGTCTCTATGTTTGTTTCCAACGCACGTGTGTAAGTGCCTGCACGTCGTGTGTGTTCCAAAGGCGTTCGAACCTCCACGACCCCCTTTTTTGGACTAAGAGCTTTTGGGTTAGGGGTAGCAAGGTCTTGTTTGAATGGGGATGGATTGGTTAGTACATGGATTTGACTCCCGGGGGATGGAAAGGGTGAGTGGATGATCGGTATTGATCAGTGGGGCACGGTGACATCTGGGGAATGAAAATGCGATGAGAATTGTTGAATGACTGCGTAGAACGATAACGTTGACTCGTGGCAGGATCTGGTTGTAGAATTAGCTCTTTTGTCACGCAATGAGAAAATTAATGGTCGTTAACTTTTTATACCGTGAACTGAAACATCGTTCTTTGGTCAAGTTTCTAATTTTTTGAAATACACATATATATAGGTATAGAATTTTCGAAAAATCTCGGCAAAATATTAGATGTGAATTGGATCTATGTATCTCTGTTAATTGCAAGACATGATCCCAAACACCTGTCCTGACATAGATTATAGAACTGATTCAAAGACACCAGGATTATATTATTGTAAGATATTTGCATATATGATATAAATACGTAACATCAATTAAAATATGCTTCTACCTGTATCAAGAAACTAAAGTAGTCGTATCTTGATATAGATGCATTTTAGAATACATCATATATTTTGCTTTGGCAGATAGAGGTAACGAGTATACCCATATTTTTGCTCCAACTTTCTGATACACCGTGTACATGTCCCGAAGAATGAGGATTATTAACATTTTCTTACTTGTGTAAGTGAAACTTGCTGAAGTCGTATGATTCGCCGTGACTCTCGAAAAAGTCGGTGATCAAGTTGTACGTTGATTAAATACATCCCACTTTTACAGGCAATTTATGTTCGTTTCTTCGCTCTCAGTTCCAACTCCATACAAATATGAATAAGAATGAGGTAGTAAATAAGTCGGTTATAAATATTCGAAATTGAAATTATAGAACGGTTGAGTCACTATTGGGAGAAAATGGGGTGATGTGTGTCGCTTGCTAATTTTAAACTTCTATACGTATTGCTATGCGATTTGGAAGTATGTTTATATGTATATATGTGTGTCTGTATATATATATATACTTAAATGATCATTCTCTTTAATTTTATTTTGGTTATTTATTGTTTCACGAATGTATTCTATTACGCTGACATTATATCGAAATTAAACATTTTTTATAACAATGTATGCAACAATTTGCAACATTATGTAAACATTATGTGTTACTTCTCAAATTTGCATAAATCCAAATGTAGAATGTTGGAGATCCTTTTAAGACCTTTATTGGATTTTAATTAGTCGATGCAAATAGTTATCTACTCGAATAGGAATTAGAGAATTATATCACAGAATTATAGAATTATCTATCTATATTATTGGATTGATATTGGAATGTTGAAATAGGAGATAGGATCTGAATGCTTGGTAATTCCAATTTTGTGGGAAATAATATTTAGTTTGAATAAAAAGTTCTAAGAGGTAACTCTAGTAGAATTTAAATAGAAGTTTTTGTACGTTTTTATGAATTTATTTATGCGTGCTATTCAAATTCCATGGATATATTTTGTGTAACATATTGCCTTAATCAAGATCGATGATAAAATTGTTGATTATGTTGCTGGCCATTCACAGAGAATTTTTGAATTCACGATACGTGAGTGAGTGACCAAATGCAGAAGTTCCACTATTACGTGACCAAATTGAGATCCCTTTTCCTTCTATGTAACCCACGTTGCACCAGTAACATATTCTTACGATTAGAAAGTTCCTGATACAGTGTAGCTTTCATTGCATAGATCACATTTATCTATCATGTTTGATGAGTAGGCAATTTTGTAGATCTTACGTTGTATTTGAATGAAATAATGTTATGCAACTGCTTTAAATAAAAATATGAAATATAGCCAAATCTGCTGTAGTATATATAATTTTTTAAGAACTAGGCTAATCTTCCATTTTTCTATTTTTGGTAATCTTTGTAGAATTTTCAACACTTATAGTTAATCACACAAAATTATAACGAGTCTCTAGAGTATTAAAAAATTTATCATATGTATTTATTTTTTAACCTTTATTTAAGAAACAAGTAGTGGAATAACACGGGAAAATTTCGTGAATTTTGAAATAAAGTAACTTACATATTATTTTATCAAAGTATAAATGGAATAGAAAAATAGGTATTTGCTTAACAGAAATCAAATACATACTTCTTTGTATTAGTTATGTTCATTCAGCATTTGATAATGCAAATTATCTGCAGCAGCTCGTAAATAAGTGACGATTGCATCTTGTTAACGTGATCTTGATGTTTACTTAATTAATACATTAAAAAGCAATGGTATTCAAAGAGCCTTTTTGTGTTCTTTATTATCCTCGTATGTCAACTTGTCAATATCATGTCCTCAATATCCTTCGCTCGATTGAAAACATATGAGGTCGACACATACGTGTATGTTTTTAGTGTCATCGATGATTATATTGGATGTTTCAGTATCGCATTTGTCTCGACAGTCATCTCAAAGGACACGTTTCGCGATATTCGCGTTCTGGCTGGTGTAGCTTGCAAGGTACAGAAAGGTAAAAGTTTCACGGTGAATTATAAGTTGTCGAATAATTCTCGCGCGAACACAGGTGCAAACTCGAAAACGTGCTTTAAAAGATCGAAGTTTCACTACGAGATACGTAAATTGCCTTTAAAATGCGTCGAGCTTGCTGATGTAGTACGTTACGCGCAGAAAATGTTGTATGTATTATGCATTCATCCGCTTTATTTGTATGTTCTTTGTCGCATTTACGTTTTTGCATCGCGACAGTACTTGATTTTACTGTAGCATTTAATATACTAAATGCAAATAGTCGTTATTAAGATAATTTGAAAGGGAAATTAAGGAAATGAGTATGTATGTATAATTATGTTTTTGTGTTAATAATTCTATGGAAAGTACAAACTAAAATCCTTCAGTTTGAAAAAAAATTCAACAAGTTTGCAAGATAGTAAAATTTACGATCTGCTAATATTTATCAAGAAAATTAAATTAGTGGATACATTGGTGTAATATAATGATTCGCGCATAATATGATCTCCCATATTGTCGCTAATAATTGTGTAGTTAGCAGATAGATAGAAGATAATTAGCAGGTTTGATAATTCTGATGTTGTGTTTTATATAGAGTTGTTTTCTAAGGTTAAGATGTAAAGGAAAAGTCTTGTGACTCCATAGGGAAGGGAAGTTAACTCGACAAAGAAGCTAAAAAAAATTGGACAAATAAATTAGATAGTTTTTATAAGTATAGGTATCTATTGCTAATTATTCTTGAAAATATTTAGCATAGTAATATGTTGGAATGTAGTAATAATTTTAGAAAATCGTCGTAAAATCTCTAAAATTATGTCGTATTAATGTAAATATTTATGTATAAATTCCTCTGCTTTCAATTGCTAGGAATATTTAATACATAAAATATATTAGCAAGAAGCAACATGAAATCATAAAATAACATTTACTCCTGAAATTATGATTCCTTAAAATCTCTACATTTATGAACAGATAAGCACGTACCTACGTATAAAACATAGTGAAATCTCGTTCAATGTGTACTATAGAGGATGTTAATTTTAGATCAAATATCTGACTTATTTCCACTACTATCGAAGGTAAGAAAAAATGACTAGTGTGCAACTATTTATCTTTCTACTTTGATTTTATTAGACATATCGTATGAAAGGCAAGGAAAGGTATTCGTGCGTTCATGTTTCCTTTGTTTTTCGCAGGTAAGTTTCAACAATATTAGAGCTTAAACATCTTTCAAAATAAGTATTTTTGTACGCGACTATCGTAATACTTTTTTATAGAGATTAAAAAAGAACGTGAATTGGCGTATAAAAAATATGTAGTCGCAAAGAAATGTCAATGATCTCGAAGAAACTGTCCAGATGACCGCCACAGAATTTTCTTTCTATTACCACCATATTCATGTCTTTAAATTCTCAAAACCATAAATCCTTAATCATTTTTCCTTATCCTCAATAATATTGTAGATAATTTAAATGTTCGATTTAAAAATGGCACCCAGTATAATAGATTCTTTGCTAAATTGAATTTTCGACGTATTTATTGAAACTAATGAAATTTAATTAATATCGCGATCTTCGATGATTCTAATAATTACGGGCCACAGCCAATTGAATCGGAAAATATTCGAGCGAATTCGTTCTTGTTTGAAGAACCAACATTTAATAAAACGTAGGTGGAAACAATAGGTAGGTATTTAATAAATGACCGGTTTGGCGAATGATCACCTATGATTCAGGTTTTTATCGAGGGAGGTCGTTAGAGCGACTCGTTTGCAATTGGCGTTTTAATCGCGGTTACTCGATTCTCATCGATGATGCAGTTTGCGCACTGTGCGTTTATGTATACGGATCAACGTTTTCGTTTTGTTTCTCATATTTAATTTTCTGTCTAATTCTTCGCCGTACAGCGAATCGAGGGGGTTGATCGTAAGTGGATTTAGAAAGTTGCGAAATTTGCTTCAGTCCTCTGATTAGACAGTTAAAACTCTACTTGCGGTGTAAACTTATAGAAATTTGAAATTTATTTTCATATATTTGATACTTTCTATGAATCGAGTGTAGAGGTAAATTTTCCAAACTTGAACGTAAATTAACAGTTTTAGATCTTAAATCAGCGCGACGATTGTTAGATGACACGTTTTTATGGTTCTTTGGATTTTACTCGTGTTTTTTTTAATGCACAGCACTTTGAGCGTCTCGCGGCGAACAGTTAAGAGTTGTTCCATGATTGGTTAAATCTTTATTAGAATATTTTATCGACTTTTTGTTGAATTCAATGCCTGTTAAATATTAAGCTCTTCAATTTGTACGAGTTAGTTTCAAGTTATACATCAGTTTCAATCTTGTTCCTGTACTTGATAAGATTTGATCGAGTTTCAAACTTTCTTCGTTCAAACAAGCTATTAAAGACTTTCTTACTAAACCAGTGTTCTCGAAGTTAATCCAGTGTTTGGTTGACTTCCTAGGCTTTCATTACGATTTGGTACCTCTATTTTCTTCCGGGACATTTATTATTTCTACTTACGTTACAGACCATTTGTGCAATTAAAAACGTCAAGCGGATTAACCGTTAGCATTCCAGGGTATTATCTGCGATGGAGTTTAGCAATTATTTCTATGAAATAGTTTTAGTGTGTTCTTTCACCAAATTATCAAAAATTAAATTCTCTATTCCATCATATTAAGTAATATATTTATATAACACGTTAGCATATTAAAATTAAATTAATATTTATTGAATAGATTCTAATTTATCGTTTTCTAAGTTATTACATCGAGTCGTGACAATATATGCTAATGCAAACTATTATTTCTCATGAAAACCTAGGACGACGGAACCTAAATTACATCATACAATTTAATTCAGTATATCTATGAGTAAGACAAGTCGACACAACGCAGAAAGTATTAAATCTCAGAATCAGCTGAATCATCCTAGAATCATGGAAACATATTTTTATAGACTTCCTCATAATCTATTACATAACTGCACAAACAAGTTTCGAGGTCATAGTTTAACAACAAGCCATTAGATGTTTGCTCATAATTAACTTTCGTAGCAGCTACATTTTTCATTCCTGGAAAATATCCTCGAACGACAACACCAGCTCGAAACGAGGAAGAATTGATTCAAATCCATGGAACGTACGTACCAGAAATTAACGAAATTTTCGCGCTACAACGTCTCGATGGAATTCTTGGATTCGCCAAACCGAACGCGCGAATGAATAGACGGAAGGAAGTTACGCTCGTTGAGTTTGTTCTCTGCCGTCTTGACGGATTTGTATGCAGTGGGAAGGTAACAGGACATCGTAGAGAATCATGGTTCTCTTTTCCATTGGCATCGTTTCGCGAATCCCTCGGCGAAGAACGTCGGACTAATTATTCCGGAGCGCGGGAAATTCGGCTGCAGTTTGAGGTTTTCTTCGGTTGACTTAACGCTTGGGAAGCTGACGCTGCCGTTCGTCTGATTTCGAACGTCGAAACGACTGGAAAAATTTGCATTTCGAGCTCGTAGTCACGTAGCAGTTACGATTGCTCCGATTTTATTCCGGTATTCCTCCCCGGAACATCGGAACCAAGTATTCACTGTGTAGAAAGGATAGAATTGGGGTGGAAAATTCGCTTCATCTGAGTAATCAAGCTATTGCGTTCATGCAAACGTTAAACGAACTTTGAGACATTGAAAAGTGGTTGATTGATATGAAAAATAATGAATAAAAGGGATGTTTAATATATCGTGTTTTCAATAGAGTTTTTAGATTAATTGCTAGATTGTATCTCAGAGATGTATTCTCTTTTAGAGGGATATGAATATGTATATTGTTCAAGTAAACGTTAAATACTTCTATCTGTAGTCTTGTCAATATGTTTGTTAATCGTTAAGGATCTTGTTAGACAGAAGTTAAACATTAAGTTAAACGTTGTTTATAATTCCTTGTAATCGTAGCAAATATACAGAATTTTAGATACGAAGACTAAACCGTAGGTTTCTGTAAAATTGCTTTTTCATTTTTCTAAATATTTTCTTAGCTTCTTGCTGCAATAAGAGATTGATTAAAGGAAATTTTTTAATGAAGCATTTGATTATTCAAACGATTCTCAGGATATTGAAATTCTTCTGTGACTATCAATTGAAAGAAAACAAAATTATTTCTCGGCAATTCGTAAAGGATTTATTATTGCCAGGACTGCTCCAATTTTACTGAAATTCAGCTTGATACATTTTCCATCGTTTAGCATGCTAGAAGTTTGTTACAGTACTATTATAGTAGTTATAAAATATATTACATGTAATACTTTATATGATAATGTTACAAAGTATGACACTCGTGTCGTAAATTACAGATAATAGTTGATAAAATTTGATAACTGTATAAACAACGAAATTTAAGTTCCAAATATGTATATATATACCTCTTTTGTTTAATATAAATCTTGTAAGCATTTTTTACAGAATGATAAAGCGATCTATGCCTTAGAATTTGAGCACCGCTGTGTAACGGAATAGGGTTACATAATGATACGATCGTACACGTCATTTTATTTTTAAGAAATAATGCGAACATTTTTCGTGTAAGCAATATCGTCGAAGGTAGAAACTTGACCGGTTGCGTGATAGATTTAGCAAATGAAACAGATCGAACATTGATGCTTCTTCTGCTTACGAATTCAGAATTTTCTGCGTGTCTACTTATACGTAATGAACAATGACAAAGAGAGATATGTGTAGATTTTACACATGCGAATGGTTTCTTTCGGAGAAGAATATTAAATTTGTACGTATTTTTCGTGTTGAAATATTTTTTTATAGAAAATGTAGACTTGTTAAAGCACAAAATTATTCCAACTGATTTTTACATACTTTGGGCATCCGCATCTATATTGCTATTATTCTATTCTTCCTCTGAATCGAATTATCATCTTTGTAGTTATCAAACAAAAAGAAAAAAAAAAGAAAAAAGAAAAAACGAAGAAAGTGTAATTTGAAGGACTTGTTCCATGGGAAAATGTGCATTATATGAGGCAGAGAAATGTTTATTGTTCTGTAATTTATTATTTTAAAATGAGGAGATATTTCGTTATTTTCTGGAAATAGAGATGATTCGGTACTTTGCATTTTTACGCTTCCAAAATCGTAAAATTCAGTTACTGCGTGCTTCACTGCGCGCACTCGGAATTAAATGCAGCTTTAACGTTAATTTGATTCTGGCAAGTCGCGCATATAGTTGACCAAACAAGGTTGAATATATTTCGTATTAATATACTATACCATGTAGAATGTAACTGTTGCTATTGATCTGTCAGTATTTATTTCATCGGCCTAATTATCTCAATCTTAATATATTAAGTATAATAATACGTAAGTAATGGTATTAGTGCATTAATGTAATACGAATAATTCTTACGAATAATAATAATTTTGAAAAAATCATGGTTTAGATCTTCAGTCAAGGTTCTTTAAATTTATCTTTTTGCGTATTCTTCCAAAACCATACACATTTTCTTATTTAACAAATTTCGTGTTCTCCTAAGACCACCACTACTTCGAATTATGTTTTCGTGTATTTCTTTTTTATCTAAATTCTTAAAAATGAGACTTTTTATGCTACTTAACGTGAAAATATGTCGATTCGCGTTTGTTTTTTTGGCTGACAACGTCAAATTTGCCCTCGAACAAACAAAACACTCAACCGTTTTGAAATACTGCAGTTTTCAGTCTGTTTTTGAAAGGGACGAAACAAGCCATTTGAAGCACCAAACGCGCATCGTTGTTTACGACCAAAATAGACTGTCGTCGCGGAGAAAATAACAGTTATAATATCGACTTTAGCACGGTCTGTTGAACACCATAGAAAATAGGAATTGAATGAACTGATAATAGGAAGCACATAGGAGCCAATTTTTTTTCGTGATTAGAACCAAAATCCAAACGGAAGAGGAAAAAACAGACATTTGTTACATAAAATGGCGAATGAAAATTTTCTAAAGCGAAAATTCAAGTGGGAAACAGTAAATTGAAGAGACTTTTTTGTTCTAACGTTCGTAGAAATGGCGTTACAAATATTTTCGCCGTAATATCATATTTAAAAAGATTTCATACATAAATTTGAAAATTGTTCCTAGCAATTTCATTTGTTGCATGATCACTAGAATACAAACATAAAGCAATAATGAATAAAACATTAAAAAAATTTAATCAAATTCAGAATACTAATGACCAAAAGAGATTTTGAAATATATATGTAAATAATAAATGAAATTGCAAAATTTCAAAAGTCTATCTTATCCTTCACTCATATACATATATGCGTGCATATCCATGTTCATCTACATATACTCGTATATTAAATCTCGGAGAACATATATTGCAACCACTCATAGACTCACATCCTAATTTCACTTGCACAACGATAAATGATTTAAAAATTACGTCTTTAAAGTTAGTATAAAAATCGAAAAAATGAAAGTTCGAAGGAGTGTTTTACTCAAACTGGTATATAACTATCGCGTATAAATTGTGTTAAATACACGTTTACCGTGCGTAACTTATACTGTAAATCAACAATCATCCGAAGTTTCCAATTACTCTTTCATTGAAAACACAACTCGGTTCTGTAACTTTAATTCGTGACAAACACACGCTGCGTAGTTATCTTATCCGTACGCTACGGGTAAGTTCACAACTCGTGACACTAAACGATGTGCAATATCAAATTCGTTGTTCAATGTTTTAAACAATCGCAAGATATTACGTCTATTTGAAAATTTTTCGGATTAAAACAAACTGAAACGTAAAGTTCATTTAAACATCTTTCGAATGGAATTAGAATTCTAGGAGATAGAATTTTGCCAAATAAATTTTGCGAAATGATAAATGATATGTGAATGCTCTTTGTTAGAATATGAGCGAACCAAAGCAAGTAATACAAAAGTCATTAGAAAATAAAGGAATGTACGCGTGCAAATCTAAATTGATTGTGAAGGATGCATGTATAAGCAAGAGTTAACGTCTTTGTACCCGCGAACGAAATATTCCGCGTTGCACTGTCGTTCATACGTTATGGATGATTTATCTCGTATGTTTGGTTTCCACTGTTTGCTCTATTTCGCCTAGAAGAAAATAGCGTTTCATCTGTTCACACTTGTTGATAATGGTGTTTTGTAAAATTGATATTTCTTAAATCCATGAAAGACATGTTATGGACGAGATATTTGGTATCTTATCTTCAATAATGAAATAGTAGAAGAATATAAATAAAAATATAAGAATTGTACAATTATACAAAATTCTTTCCCTCGATTCTAGTATTCTTGCATTCTTCATGTTTTCGTGACAATGAAATATTCTGTATTTTATATCTACGTATTTCGAAATAATATTCATAAATCCAAAAGAATTAAGAATGCAAGAAGAGAGAAGAATTAAGAGATTATTTCGTTGAAGATTTCACACATTAAAAAGCTATCCGTGACCCAATTTCTCAAGGATAAAATGGAAGCAACCCATCTCAGTTGAGCAAGTATGATCAGAGCTCCGTTTACAGTCGCCTTTAAAGTACGAGATACCGCATTGTCACAAGCAAATCGTGCCAATTCGAAGTTCTGCGTGCGTATGCATGCATTTACGTGCTCTATGTAGCCGTGTGTGCACTGCGCGGAATTACTGTCGTCGGTTTATCCGTTTTGTCTTTGACGCGTAATACATACTAAGCCGAACTTGAGACAGTCAGACAGACAGACAGACAGACAGACAATCGTGTTCGTCGGATCGCATACGGTCCACGTTAGTGTATTTGGGGCAAACCTGAATTGCTGTACCCGCCCAGTCTCCAAGTACATAGTGTAGTCCGTTTTACAGAAATGCAACAGTTACATTTTCTACAGAAATTAGCCGGAGAGTTCGCTTCCTGGAATAATAGCGGAATTTCGTTTGGAATTTAATAAATGTCCCACGTTTCGTTAACTTTACGATTTCATTGAAACGCTTCCCTTCTTTTTTGGAGATTTTCTTTGCGATGCATGTGCACATTTCTCGTATATTACACCTGTAGCTTGATTTTTTGTTTTCCTTATTTCTTTTTTTGTCAATTTGTTGAATAGCAATTCGAAAATGTAATGTTACACGTGTTGATTTTGACCAGTCGAAGTTAAACTGTGATTGTGAAAAGGAAATCCAAGAATTTGGATCTAGATCTTAGAATTTTATACAATTCAAAGAAATTAAAGTATTTTGTATCATCAGGATAAATTATTTGCTTTCAAATTATATATGAAACATGTTTTTACGCCTTCGATTTCTGTAGTAGACTTCTATCTATTATTTCAATGCATTTGCCGTACCTTGACAAAATAGTAACTTACTTTATTTACATTTTTCTTAACACTTAGTCAACCGCGCGCGCCACAGCGAGCTATACGTTTTCACCGCGCTCGCACAAGCCAACCTATACGCTGTCCACCGCGCACTTTTCCAAGCATCGAGAACTAATATTCACTACTTATGAAACAAAGAAGTCAAAAAATTATTTAAATGGTTAATTATATATCGTGGTGATGATTTTATTTAACGATTTCACATATTGTTTATACAAAACATCAAATTAAAAGTATATAATAAAAGTATAAAAAATATAGATAAAATTAAAAACATTAAAGACGACCAAAGATAAATAACACGACTTGAACGTGAAATTAAAAATTCATAATGCATTTTAATATTTTTTTACAATGTGGTATCGTTCGATTATAGCTTTAGTTATAACTGATAGTGTAACTTTTCAATTAATTTTAAAACCACTAAATTGGTGTATTTTATTATATACTGTACTTTATAAAAACAGAAAAAGTGGCGCAGTTAATTGGGAACAATTCCAGGTAAACAATAACTGATAATAACAACAACAGCTAAAGTCAAAAAGGGAGATCTCCCCGGCCGGTCACGCAGCGATGTTCTTCAAAGAGGGGAGATCTTCCATTCGGTTGGCTAAGTGTTAATAATGTTGCACATTATTTTATCGCACGTTTTTTAATCGATTAATAAAGAGGAAATGACTCGTGTTCTGTAATTAACTGACTTCTGAACGCATTAAGAGTCACGGAATAGATTATCGTAGCTTTAATTTCTTAGAATTGTATAAAATTCTAGAATATAAGTGGGAGAAATATGGATGAAAAAAATGTAAAACCAAACTTGGAAATTTCCTTTCATGATCATAAGGTGAAAAAGTACAATTTGATAATTCAAATCAATTAAAAAAATTGCAGGTGTATCGAGTTAGCTTACTTATCTCTCTTCGCTTTCTCTACTTTTATGATTGTACAAAAAGATACATGTATGTAATAGAAAAGCATAGTATTAGTATCAATAACGTAAACCTGCATAATGTAATTATACTATTATAAAAGGTACGAAGATATTGTAAAGCAGATTCAGTTCAGTTTCTTTCAAACTTTAATATAAAGCTGATTTCGCTTGGTTGAATTTTCGTAGATAAAATTTCATTTGCAAAGAGAATCTCTTAAACGTTGCTTCAGATATTTAATTCTAGCAGTTCTCTTACTTTGATTTTGTCGTTCCTTTGAGTTCGTTTCATACTTCATTAGAATAATACTTGTCTAATAAACCATATTGAACTTATTGCATGTCAAAGAGTTATGTAAGATATATTTTTGAATTTTAAATAACCATACTTATCGATGTGCACATAAACTGAGTGTGAAATAATTATCAGAAATAGATTAGCATAACATTGACTAACATTAATAGGTTTTGAGTGATACTTATTTATTTTGTGTTTCAAGATTTTATTGTATAAAATAATAGTAGAATTATTGTATGAAATGTCAAAGAAGTTATCTACATTCTGTAACACATAATTTTCAATTTCCTGTTGCAAAATACTGTTCACTTTATTACTGCATAATTAGTTCGTGCGGTCATTGAATTGCAATAATAATGACGCTAGGTATTGTTCCGCTTAATTATTGTCATAATTATTACGATTACCCCCTCTTTTTTTCGTCATTGTCAAGCTTCGTATCATTATTGCTCTTATTACTCTTAGTAATATCATTTGGAATAATTCGAAGCGAACAGATTTATATATATATTATTTAGGTTGATTTATTTTTCCATTAGTGTCGTTACGTACATTTTTCTAATCCATTATTCGCGTATTTTCAAAAGATTTTGTTCTGGAACTATAATTTTATTCGACATTTTTTATACACATTGTGTAAGATGTAATCATAAGACAGAAAACGCAGACAGGTGACGCAAGATCATGCATAATCCTAACTACAGGCTGATTATCATCGTAATGTATGTAAAATATTTTTCTTTTTTTCTTTTTTTTTTTTTTTGCAAACAAGCAATAAATTACTCCCAACATACATAATGTAATTACATTTGAGATCAAATGTCTTTATGGATCGATCGACAATACTCGACAACATATTGTTTCTACTTATTACAAATATGTCACTGTTACGTCGTTCGACATGCCGTTATTAGAGTACATAATGAACTTTAATCACCCGCCGACCAATTGGAATAATGCTACATACAAATTACTTGCTTTCGATTAATTCATTAGCATCGTAATCATATCGATAACGTATGTTCAACTGCCTCCTATTGCATAGATATTCCATTTTTCTAACTCTTTGCACAAACACATTTTCAACTCCCTTAAACATCAACCCTTCCTTATCATTCGGTCACTGTCAATCCATTAGCATCGTACACCTGGATGTTTATACATTTATGAGAAATGTGAAGGTGTAAAAATGCACAGAGTACACATTATACGTATACATACACATATATATAATTATTAGAAATATGACAGATACTTACTTCTCACAATAGCGAATAAAACAAATCTCTATTTAGGATCTTTAGCGCGTCAGAAAAACATAAATTTCCGTAAATGAACATCCACATTCAGCTGCCAAAATATTTCAATTTCGTCTGTGTTCTCGCACGAACACCATTTCCACCCTCGAAACATCAAGCCTCCCTTGTTTCATCTGCTTCATATGATACTACAGGAATTTCAACGTCAAAGATGTCCATTCTCGCAGCCGAAACAACCTAACACCTTGTGTGCAGAGAGCAAGAGCGAGAGGGAGAGAGAGTGCGTTGGAACGCTAACCAGAGGGTGCGCGCCACCCGAGTCACGAAATTAACTAATGCTTGCTCGCATAATGCGCTCGTAATTTTCGCCTCTCTGAGAGCGTTATAACGTTGTGCTCGCTTTAAAACGGAACCTGGACTTTATGGGGGCCGTCGACGAGACGCGTACACGTGTACAGCGCATAGGAAAAGCACGGCAGAGGATGGTTGTTCGTGATGAAACTAGAGAGCAGAGAATATCGGTCGATCGGTGGCGCGCGAACGGTGACAAAACGTGCCGCGATTGTCGTCCTCGTTTTTCAAGTTTCCTCAGTTTCGTTTTCGTCGCTTTCCGCTTTCGTTCTTTTTCATTGTGGGCTAGACTGATCAGATTTTACGCCGGAAATAGACTATTTTTGACCGGGACGTCGAATCGACAGCTCTCAGTTCGTTTATTCCAGACCGAATTTCGCTTGACTTGCTTCGTGATATACAATAGCACGATATAGGCTATGGAAGTCTGCTGGTTTCGCGTACGCTGTGTAAATTGTATAACGTGTAATTGTTTAGCATTGTTGTGTACGCCAGTTATGTGCCCTCGATGGAAGATTAATGGAGGTGAAGAGTATTTAATTAGATATGGGTAGAGAAGGTTAATACGGGGGTGTTTGTGATGGTACTACATTTCCATATAATTTAATAGAAACATGTGCATGAATATTTAGGTGAATTTCATTCGTGGAAAACGAAATGTTGTTTATGAAGTATAATGCTTGTCGTTAAAATAAATTGACCGATAAAGCAAAAGAATATTGGGAATTATGGAATGAGATAGAATTAGTTGGAAAATAGAAGCTGAGCTGAATTAAAAAAATAGATTAGCTGTCTTTCTGTAGAAATTATGTAGCTTTAAAATGATAAAACAAGTGAAAATACGATAGCCCACAGTAAATATATATCTTATTTGTAGAAGGAAAATACTAAAACTTTGAGATCATGTAAAAAATGTTGAAAGTTTGAAATGATCTTCATATCATAAAGTTATGAAAGGAATTTTTTAAAATAAAAATATTTGTTTTCTGGATTTACCAATTCATTGTAACACTTCATACTGTTCGAAATACGAATGTACGTCGATTGTCGTGAAAACGTAGATGACAGAAAACGTAGAAATTGAAAACGGTCGTCTGGTAGTGATGCTTATAGCGAGATGTTTGCATAGAAAGGAGGCGAATGATGGATAATTTAAGTGGGCTGGTTGAAATTGAAATTAATTAATTTCTGACTTTTCACGTTGACTTCGTATCCTATTAACGATGCTACTACTATTTTAAGCGGAGTACTTTATCCGTAATCCAGAAGCAATTTCCATTCGATTTTCATAATTGGATCAAGATCTTAAACGGGAATGGATATTGAATAATATCTATTTTTTATTCTTCTGTAACAGAGATATAACGTAATTACCTGTTTGTAAGATGTTTTATTCCTATTAAACATGAAGTAAAAGAGGATTTTAATAAATAATCTCATTTCACGTATGGGAAATATAAAAACTCTTTGAATGTACTGTGAGTGGAAATTGATAGCAGTTGTATATTCATTTACAGTTGCAGTTGTACGTATTTACTACAGCAATTCAAGAACCTACGAAATATATTAACAGCATAATTATTATCAGATCGTAGATTTATATATATTTACGGGAAATTTAAAGGTGTAATTTAATAACGTAAATTCACGTAATAAGCAAAAATATACGAAATATCCAGATAATCATAAATCTTTGCTTAGGTTTCGTTTTTCTGTTTAGCCTTTCTTAATAATAGCCTAATTATTCGAAATATGTTTATTTCAACACTAGGAAGACAAATTTTTCGTAGCAATTTAAAAAAGAAAAACATAAATCGATTTACACAAGCTGAAAAATAAATATTGTTGAAGCTTCGTAGAATACCAGAGGGAAATAATTGGCTCGTATTTCCGGTGAAGTCCATCTCGAAATGCAGTATATAGGTAGCTCATACTCATACATTCGATATTTCGCGGTTACTCTTCTCCGGTCCGTTCTCTTCTTGGGAATACCGGTTCATTTTCCCCAATTATAAGTTTTGGTACCTATTTCCCTCGTGCACATTGGTCAAAATCAACCTTGATACAATAAAGAGAAGCTGGATTAAGGACAGGTATGATTTAATTCGTTAGGTCCAATTTCATTCCAACTTACAATCATTGAAGTATAGGGTAATTAGTGTCGTTGTGGGGAAAAGTTTTCACGTTGAAGTTGCCTCGAACGTGCATGTTCTCGCATACGTTAATACATTTTTATGGAGATGTACTACATTGAAGTGCAATTCTCCTTGCATCAGGCATCAAGATTCTTTTTCATTACGTCATTATCTTCTTTTTTATTTTCTTTTTCTTTGTCATATGTGTTTTAGAAATATTGACAACATTCTAATTTTATTTGGGAGCAAGTTATTCTTCTGTTTTTCACTTGTTCTAACCTTTCGCTGTACTTGATAACTTGATATCAATAATCATAAAATGTGTCGTTATATTTACTAGTCACCTTTTAATTTTATCCCCAAACAGACATTTCTAATTCTAAGGATAAAATTTAGTAGAAACATTGGCAGTCTTAAATAGGTATTTTAATAATTTATTTATAATAAATTACACGATGCGATTAATAACGATACAATTCTAAGATTCTTCATTTATTCCATCTATCAGCCTTTCGAATACTATGCGAAAGTAGAACAGAATAAAAGATTTAGCTACGCTGTTTCTAAAAATTGTTTGTAACGAACATTAATCACTACCTTCTTCCATCTTTTTAGCCGCTTCATTTTAACTCGATCGCATTACGCCCAAGATAATTACTCCCGGTGCGGAGTCGGCGTTCCTATACAGATCCGACGTAGCCAGTGGTTCCTCCTCCCCTAGCGATAATCGAACGATAATCGAGAATCAATTTCACCCCTTCCAATCTCGTCCCCCGAGCGTACGTTGTCGACGCGAGGTTTCCAAAAAGATAGGTGGATTAATGATGTCGGCAGACATCGGAAATTATCGAGCAGCCGGGGAAAAAGGGGAGGAAGGTAGAACCGAACTCCATCGTGTCGCTCGTGTCTCCACAAATATACCATCACTGGCCCATTCGATACCTTCTGCTAGATTTTCCACTGGATTCCTCGTTTCTTCCTTCCGTTCTCGTTTCTCTGCCTCTCTTCTTCCTTTTTCTCCTCGGGTCGAGAGACTGTCGGCTCTGGCAAACATTAATTCCACAAGCCGCGAAGGATGAAGCACCGCCTCGGCGCACGATCATTAAAATAACGAGTGAAAGGATCCTCGAGAGAGAGGGCCAACCCTCGAATGTGGACGCCACACTCTCGAGAGTAGCCGGGTTAAACTTGAGCAGAGCGAACTTGGGTTGTATCGTTAAAGCGGGTAGTTTTAGAAGAGCCGCGGATATTATATACATGGGGAGTGTAATAAAGGGTGGTTCGGTTAATCTCATCCAGTGGATCGTTGAGAAAGACAGGGATGAATATATTAAATCACGCAATGAATTGTTGTTTATGAAAAATACACTGCGTCTCATAATTATTCTTTTTATTATTTTCTTTGTAATTATTTATCGTAATTCTTGCCTGTCGGCTTACGTCATATTCACTTATCACTATCTTACGTACTAATATTCTGTTATATTACATTTTCTTATCTGATTAAACGCACCTACATTGCTTTTATAATTACTGCTCTTCCTCTTTGGCACTTTCTCTTCTGCTTTCTGCTAACTATCGCCACTGCGTCTCATAATTATAAAACCACTAAAAGAAATTTATTTTCAGAAATATTTATGACAGGTTGAAGATCACAGCGGTGTAAGCCAAGACTTTGGAAATTTTGCTTTAGTAATTAATTAAGCTTTATTCTCTGTCGCGATATGTTTTTCATGACCTCGGGAAGTAAAATAAATTTTTCGTCACGCTAAACGCAGAATACTGTCTTTATGAAAAATAATAGTCGAGAAACTGGTTTATCGTGCCTCTCAAACGTTTATATGTTGCGTTATATCTTCATATGTTAATCCGATAAACTATGAAATATGACATATTTGAAATCATACGAAGAAATATAATTTTCTGGGGCAGAGAGGACAGTTTATGCTCATAATAGAGAAGATAAATGAGAGAAAACTATTTCACAGAATAAAATTGTAGCAATAACTTCTACGAGTTTAATTGCTCGATTTTGCATACTTCTAAACAGATTTTATCGCGTTATCTTTTCTATCCCACGTCTGACAGTAGCGTTTAGAAGAACTGAAATGTATATAAGAATTGACGATTTTTCGGGTAATTTCAGGGTAATTTAGGAATCGATGCATTGCAAGAGGTATGCTTCTATTTAAAAACACTTTCACGGTCTCGAAATCAATTAAATTCTGAAAGAAGGTTGTATTAGGTTGTCCGAAAAGTTTCTTTCGTTTTATGAGCAAATAGTAGACGCACAACGTTTTTCGTTTTACGTTTATTTTGTCGAATTACGATTCATTTGTACGATTTGTACGATTCATTTTGTTCTGTCGAGATAAACACCGCGACATTTCACAGACTTGGTTTCACGTTTGTATGAAGGTGTACTGTTGTAAACAACACGTTTGCGAAAGGAAGAAAATTTTCGGACAACCTAATACACGAGTCGTATATTTTTGAAATCCATGAAATTCTAAAAAGAAGAAGAAGAAAAAAAAAGAAAGGCTACGAGAAGCCGTCTTATGAATATTCTTCCACGTGGACAATATTTTTAAAGCAGAAGAGTGTCAGTTTCTTCGTTTACATTTGAGCGGCAGTGTTTACGTTTCGTTATGTAACTGCCTTTCGTTACTCGTCTGTCTGATCTCGATGGTCTCTATCACGTATGCGAAGCTACTTTTGAGGTTTTAGTTTGAGTTTCGCGGTGTTTGATGTACTACGTTTGAATGGATTCATTTGGAGACTCATTCGATGAGTTTCTGGTGATCGTCGTCAGAGAGATTTCGAATACTGTGATTTTGAGGATTTGGGAATGAAAGGAGAGTGGGATGTTATCTACGTTTTATTAAGAGAATGTAGGGTAGAATACTTCTGAAAATGTATAAATTTCTTTTTCACATTATTATGTTTATTACGTAATTGCGTTGCTATCGTTGTTCAGAAAAATATATGAAATTTTTGAGTCTAGAAACTGTTTTTTTAAATATTACTGTTTATTAAATATTAATATTACTCGATGTTTTAATAGTTCATACGGACACTTATAGTAATTTTTTAAAGTTTTATCAACCATTGTACTTTATAATATTTTATTTTTTACTAAACGATATGTCTGTACTAGAAATTGTTCTTAACATTGACTTGAGAATGATGCATTGTAATAGCACATATTAACTTGTTAATAGCTATTCATTTTGATTTTATCGAATAATTATTTCGATATTATTTATTCATGACGTTGCTCTTATAAGAGTACCTACTTTATAATAAATATTTATGACCCGATCTTACCTTTCCAATGCAAAAATAATCGCTCGTAAGCACTGTTAGTTATGACTCATAATACAGAATCAAAAAAATATAACAGTTATTTATTATCTGACTGTTAAAATTTCCTCAATTACATTCAAACTCTACAATACGTAAAGCCATATTCCATTTCATTTGTATTATCATAACGTGCATGAAGTTCGATACATTATAACGCTACGTGAATACGTTGTAAAATCGAGAGTGTAACTTGTGTGCAGTTTGCGAATTCGAATTAAGCCGATCGAAATCATACGGTTGGTGTACAATTGACGAGGAAAGTATTCCTGCTGATCGTGCTCGATCTGTCTTTCGAATTTACATTGGCCATTCAGATGTATACGTATCACACGGGTGTCAGTGTAATCGGTAACTCGTTATTCCATGTTGAAAATGCGATACGACCTTTGTGCACGGCGAAAAAATATCGAAATCGTTTATTTTGCTTGTGATCCGTCGACCGTAAATGCGATAGGAATTGAAATACGATAAATTGGAGAAAAAATGCTCGATAATGTATATTCGCCTCTATGAACAATGTGAAAAGTGAGAAAATAATTCAAGTGACACGTTGGTCGATGCTTTCATTGTCCAATATATCATTTAGTAAGGTTTCCGTGTGGTAAACGCAATTTGAAATTAATGATACATCGCTTCGTGAGTGTGAACGCGAGACAAAAACTTGAGATTAGCCATTTTAATTTTAAATAATTTTTTTTTTATTCTGAAATCTAAATTATACACTTTATGTATGTTCTTAATTGCTTAATTATTATTAAATATATATAATATTTGTTATTCGAATTTTTGGTTATTTCTTTAAAAATGTAAATTATGAATCGTTGTTCCCGAATCGAAGAAGCCGTTGTCTAAATTATAGTTTTATTTTCCAACTGATAATCTTCGAATCTGCTATGAAAATAGTCGAATACGGACGGTTATTCGATTTAGATTTCAGAACCTCAATAATACACACAGACGTACATAGAGTTTCTGTCTGTTTTGTCTCTTAGTTTGTCTAATATCTCTGTTATTGTTCATAGGCAGTTACTCAAACAAACTCGCATCGAATGTACACCAATCACTCTGCTGAACAGATTACGTGGTTGAATTCAAATTGTATCCGAAATTTGTCGCGCGGCCGATTCAATCGATACTCGTTGGTAAGTGCTTGCGCGTGTAATCTCGTTTGCCACGCGATGATAGGAGGCCGATGTCATATGGTTAACCGTTTAACCATTCAAATTGGTTAAGCGATTGTCGATTAATCGGCACAGTTTTCCCGCTGCTATTCCCAACGAATTAACGTTTTACCATCGTTTCGCGTGGATTTTCAAATTTAAAACGATCGGTATTTCTAATGAAATTTGTCAACTGTCCCATCGGGTGATACGCCTTCGAACTGTCGCCGAAACTATTCGTTGGTCACTGGTCGAATCGACGTCGTTTAATTCGATATACAGAATATCGATTTCTATTAAACTGGCGAACCTAGAATTCTCCCCAAACGTCGGCCAAATTCTAACGTCGAGCAAATTGCGGGCTGTGTAATTATGAACAAATGTATCGAAGAACATCGACGACACCCGGTTCGAATAATCAATCGCATGGTTAACTGATTTCCTTGTCAAAGGAGCAAGAGAGGAAATTCTTGAGCGCGAAAATGCACGATTTTCGTTGGCCGCGCTTGATGAAGAACGGTTGAAAGTACTTAAACGAACACAATCGAGGAATCCATTAGGGGCAGTTAACTGTATTCCGGACGATGCGAATAAATGAGCGGACGACCGCTTTTCTGCTAACTTTTTTATGCCGAATCTTCTCTTAATTGACACGAGCACTGCTCGAAATTGCCACGTAATGAAGATGGCGCGAAAAGAGTTAAACAGTAGCAAATTATATGATATATTGAATATTCTAAACTATTGTTCGTTCATCGATATTCAAAATTCGAAAGTATGAATAACAATTATATTTGTCGTATATTTAATCGCGAAATCTGTAAATTTGCACCACAAGGTTCCAACGTTCCATTGAAATTCTGCTCTCAATGTTATTACTTCAAACAACAGTGTTTCAGATGATAAAAACGATTCATACTGTCCTACGTTCTTCTTCTTCCTTTTTTACTATTTGATTAATAACAGTTATGAAGAAGCTAAATTAAAGCATAGTCAGCTAAAGAACGTTGCAAGTTTGCAGGAATAAAAAGTCCTTGTTTTTCTCAATGGATGATATTTTTTTGTTATTTGTCCTTTCTATATCTGTGATTTTCTCTTTTGCGCTCTGCACAACGAACGAAGTCTTCATGGTACATTTCCTAACAAGTTTGTCTCTCATCTGCCCTATTTGTTTATCAGCGCAGAAAACTAAGATCAAAGTTTTGTTTAAACTATTTTAGCTAATTTAATCTTCTCGTTCTTCCTACTTACCAGAGCTAGTAATAGAATATCTATATAGACAGATTTCTTCTAAACTATTTCTATCAGTCGAATTCAAATGAATTTACTGGATAGGTAATGCACACGCAGGTTTTCTTTGTAGCTGAAAATAAAAATAAAATTTATTCGCTAGTTTCATCCAACTACGCTGATCGCGTTTATTTGATCGCACTTCGCGATCAGCTTATCGGATTGTCGACGACGTCGATATTAGATGTTTGATATTCGACTTTTCTCTTATCTTAATTTGGGGGTGTATTTACGATGTTGACAGAGATAGAAGAGTGGCTTTGCTTCAGGGCACAGTGACATTTTTCGTTCCGCGCGTATACAGATCGCACGTGTAAGCCGCGCATGCATAAACATCAGTTCGTGTTCCTCCTGGAAGTCACGAAACCTCTGCCCGCCACTGAAATATCGATAATAATTTCTCGCGTGATTTTACCTTGACATTGAAAACCGAACTACTATCCTTCATTCAAAAGCGTGGAAAATAAAATGCAGAACTTAATCAACGGAACGCGTTGTTCGAAAATAAATCTAAATAAATAAAAAAAATAAAAAAATAAAAATAAGAATAAACGTTCAAAAGACTTTAGAATCCATTACGTAGGTTACAATATACCATGAAATCTTGACGCATTTTATGAATACCATACTATGGTATCCTATTGTCTCGCTGCGAGAGCAACGAGCCGGATCAAGGGTAGAATGGAGCCGATGAAAAATCACGAAGTCAGGCTGAGCAGGGAAATTGCGCAGAAATTCGCATAGACAGAACGATGGAGCTCGATACATTCTCCCTATTGAACCATGGTGTTCGACGTCGCGCTCTGTTTTCCACGATGATATACCGCGCGTTATTTGATAACAGTCAATCTCGCGGAAAATAGGGACGACACGAAATTTACATTCAAATTCGGCTTCGTTTCTGCGCTGATCGAAAATTATACCTCGATTACACGTACACGCGCGCACATTTTCCCAAGGACCCGTTCGAGAAACTTGTCGAATATCAGCCGGATACGGTAAAACGGAATTTACGTTCCACGGGATTGTATTTCTTCCTGTGTGGACATAGTTTTTCTCCGCTTCTCGAAAATGTTCAACTCTTCCAGGCTTCTGCGTTGGCCTCCGCTGTTCTTATTGTTCTGCGCGACAAATGGAAGTTTGCCACCAGACCGGTTTTTGTTGCGAACACGAAACGGCAAATAACTGCAACAAACGGTTGCCCGCCGCGATGAACTATGCTCCCCGCCGGAAATTATGTTGAATCTGTTGGTCGGTGACATGCTCTCGCGAGCGTAATTCCTTTTTTTTTGTTGGAGCTGCGAGCGATGTTTCTCGGGACTGTGTCACTCTTTAATTTACGCGCAAACGTAATTTCATAATCCGTAAGGTTGGAATTTTTGTGTATACTTGTTTTATGAGTATAGTGTATTTTTTAAATTACACTTTGCATTCTAGTTATATCTAAACGTACATTTGATTAAATTTATAATGAGAATTTGTTTTTGTCGCTGTAATTATTTCATACTCTACTTGGCTACTTTTGTTGGTAAGATTTTTGAAAAGTACTGTTTTATTTATCTTCTGATCTTTGTATCTCAGCTTAGGTGACATAGATCTAATTCTTAATTGATGTTAACAAAAATATTTTGTATTTATCTTTAACACAGTTTTCTGAATATTAATAGAATTTTTTTTAACCGCTCTTCACGAAATGGGTAAGATTTGTAAAATTCTTCTCTGCACAATCAAAACAAATATAATTATAAAAGTTCGTGACGAACGTTCAGAATTCCTTCTACATCAAAATCATCAATCTTTGATCGTTGATCGAAGATGGGCTGGTAAACGTTTCCCTAACTGTTTGTAACTGGGGCATCAAGGGAAAAATTCAGTGGTCCTAGATACGAAACACAGGAAACGCATTTCCGGTGTGCCTAATGATGACGAACGAGCGTGGTTATTATCATCGGGTAGTTCGTGAACCAACCAGCGGGCAAAAACCATTCGTTCAAATTAAGAAGTTGATTCGGATTTAATGGTCTTTTGTTTAGCTGCTGGAAACAGGCGATACGTCTCTTTCTCGTGTTTTTTCACAATTTCCTTTTCTCTTTTGCGTTGCATTCCCTCCCTTTTAAAAACATGTTTTGAATCACAACATCAAGCTCGAATAGAATCAGGCCAAATTTTACAGCTGATTTTCAGTTTTGGTTGATTTTGTCCCGACATCCCTTTTTCGTAGCTTCGCAATTCAAATTGGTAAACGAACAGAAACTCGGTCATGTTTTTACTTCCTAATTATTTTCATATTTTTCACGGGGAAAATATTTGATTATACTTTTCCGTAAAACAAACAGTTTGAGGTTTGAGCCTTGAGCTTTGTCATAAATTGGTTTTACTATGACTTCAAATTAATCATAAAATTTGTAGAAAGAATATCTTAAATAGTCCTTGATCTTTCAGTTATAAATAAAAGCAAAAAAAATTTTAATTTCTAATTACTTTCTTATGTTACTGGGAAATGAAGAGCACCGTTCACATCGCTAGCGCATTTCCATTAAATGGGTCATATTCTACAAACGGAATGTTATTTAATTGCCATAAAGCGGCCCGCTGAATGTTCCGCTAAAATCTATCCAACTACAAATTATCTCGCGAATAACAATTTCAAATTTAATTGCAAACGTATAAGTACACGTTACTGTACAAATTAACATCATCAACTACGTTCAAAATTATCCACTATACGCATATATAATCATCAAAAAGCAGTCGAAAATCATAAAACGTCGCGATACTTCAAAAGAAAGTTTAAGTCGAAACTTGAAATAGTTGACACTGCTGTTCTCTTGACATTTTTTTCACGTTTGTGTCTCTTCGGACATCCTCTTTTCTCAGACTACTTTATTCATAAAAAACGTGCGACGCACAAAAGGTATTAAAATCATATTGAACGTCAAAGGCAAATTATTAAAAATTATCTCCATTTTAATAATATCTATTGAGATATAACATCCATTTCAGGTCACGTCACGCATCTGAAAAGAATAACAAAGTTAAAAAAAAAATAAAACGATAGAAACCGCCAAAAATATTATTTTATCTAACAACAAGAAAGACTTGATAACTTTATTTGCCTACACATAATAAATTTATCACTTTAAATAACAATAATATTAATCAAACGTAACTTTGAAATTATTTTTTAAATTAGCAATAAAAAATATTTCGTATCTTTTCGTATTTACTAACATGAAATTCATTTCACTTCGATACGAATGATTTCCTAAGCATACGATATACCACTGATAAGTTACAGTGTTAGAGGACCTCTCGTCAGACGCGTTACATGCTCTCACGAGTATGTTACACGCATGTAAGCATTCGGGCAGGTGTGCACGGGTGCAGTCTGCGCAATGTTAGCTAAATTCTCGTTACCCTGGCGGCCGTGTCGGCCACGCGTAATCCGCTTTAATCCTTGCAAAAAGACGAGCCAAGGCTCAAGTGGATCAACCTAGCATTGCTCGGACGCGCAGTAGTATATCCATAGCAGTGCCGTTAGTCGACGACTCGATGTACGGGCTAACGTGGCTATATTTATCGTCCCAGTTTGTGACGTGACATCGTGTTTCACGTTTTATTCAATACGTTGAACTGCCGTGTCATTTAGTTGACATACAGATTGGTAATTGATATCTAACGTGGGGATGAAGGATTCTGGATTTGCTAGAACTTTGACGAAAATATATCTCACATCGAGTTGACGAATACAGCGATTTTAATCAATACCATACTAATTTTGGTTTTATCGATGCAATTAACAATTGGAATTATGGATTTATGTTATATCACGAAACGAAGTTCTTTAATTATTCGTAAGTTCACGAGTACTTCTAAGCTTATATAAGATATTCGACAGCTTCATTTGCAAGATAAGATTACTACATAAGAAGATACTAAGATACTAACATAATAATTCCATTGAACTTCTTCTTCTTTATTTATATATATTTATATACTTTGTATAATATACATGTAGTTAGAAAAGTAAATAGGTTCTATCCGTCTTGCACCGTATTTCATCCGATAAACTCTAAAGATTACGTAACAAAAGGTTTTCAATTTCCGCGTACGTCTTGTTCAGATGCGATTATAAGTATTATATAGTTTTTGTGCTGTACATACGTTATTGTATTATTTGCTTACAAGAAACTGGTTTACATTTTACATAACCACAAGAAAAACGTTTTGTCAGAAATAATCAAAACATCAGCTCATGTCTGTTGTTCTCTTTTGCATTACAAATTTTTCTTTATCGAGTGAGACAGTTTACTCGAATCTGTACCATTATTGTCCGTTTCTAAACTAATTGGTTAAAGCCGAAACGATCGACAAACTGAAGCACGATAGTATTTGCTTACGTTTTATTTCGTAGCGAAACTAGAAGCACACGCTTCCATCGTTATTAATGTTTCACGTGTTGAGCGAGTTTTAGGTGAAAAATGAATTTCTCTCTCTTAACAATCGCGGCACGTATTCGACCCGATCAAAGGCAACGCATATAACTTGTGTCGAGAGTTTGAGCGACGTGAAGACCAACTTTTCTTCTGCAACCATGTTTTTCGAAGAATAACTATAAGCTGCAAGGTAAACGGCGAGGGAAGATTAGCCGGAAGTGACGCGCTCGAGACCAAACGGAAATCGTCCGAAGGCTATTCGCTGAGACTTTATCCCGTTTTACCATCCTTCGTTTATTTTTATTAACTCGTTTCTCATTATAAACTTGTTCACGATTTGATATAAACAGAGAAGTTCAACGCAGAAAAAGTTAGTTTACAAATTATCAGGTTTCTAATAAAACGAACGTTCTTCTCACTGCTATTGTATTTATACTTGCGAACAAAACGAAAAATCGCGTACTTCGTTTATCCTGATAGAAAGAAGTCTGAAATTAATTCGCTGTTAACAATGTTCAATTAAATCATCGTGAAACAAAACTGAAGTTGTAAACTGTGTGCATTCGTGATATTAGGTCCACTAAATTTTCGACCAATAAATTGGATAGAACTGGAAGCAATTGTTAAAGTTTCACAGCAAGTCTTTGTCAGAATTGTACGAAGGAATAAGAGACTTCGCCGTTGGAGATTTTGATTTTTTTTAATTGCTTTTTTAATAGGTAGATTGAAAGCAAAATAGCATCGTGGACGTATAAACTTTAATCTATCGCAAATTTATAACATAAGAAATTTACTATTTTATTTATTGTATATCGTCTTCTTTCTTTCTAGAAGAACTTCTAATTATTTTCGTATATTTTCTAAAAACTAATTACTATAAATCTTATTTTTATATATTAACTTGGTTAATTAACAGTTAATACGAAACCTTGAGCTATTATTCTTGAAACATGATATACATTGATTAAAAAAGAGAGTGTATAAAAAATACAAATTTACAATTCTGTCTTTTAGTTACTGGTATAATATTGGTTTACCGTTTCGTCATTATTTGTCCAATTTCTGTACTTAACGTATTTCAAAATTCTCTTGAAATACGATAAATTAAATCTCTTTTGAGTTGAGTTCGCCTAAAGTAAGTTTTTTTATTTAGCTCTTAGATTCGACATTAATTAACCCTTATCAGTAACTTACTTAAGAACTTCTTATTGCATAGATACCTACGATATTTCATTGATACTTTAACAATATCGTCATAAGAATATTAAATATCTTTAAGTAATTTCCTGATGTGTTTACGTTTGCATTTAGTACAATGACACAATTGGCGAGCGTAGTTGCGAGAAGGTTAAACGAAGGTTAATGTAGCGAATAAACGTACCACTTTTCTGTTCGCGTGGCAGCCGATAAATCACAAAATGGAACACCATCCGAGGCATAAATTCGTCTTACAATATTTTAAAACGACAGCCAGATCGTTCTCCGTTCTTAATTGTTCACTCGTGGAAATATCTTAATTTATCGTTAGGCCACTGAAGTTTTTCGTATCTTTCTTCGTTCTACATTATCGTTGTTTCCGTTTCAGTGCTTGGCAGTTGTCGGGGCGAAGAGTGCGGACACGAAAGGCTGGTGAAGTGCGGAAGACCACTCGAGAGAATCAACAGGAACGATTTGAGTTTCGCCGTGAAAAAGGAGGAACTTCAGCAGCTATGCCCGTAAGTTTTTGGATTAGATTCTTCCGTAGATTAGATTGTAGGTTCGTTTCGATGGTTCTTCTTTTTTTTTTTTTTTACTAACTTCTTATTTGTAATTTTCATATTCTGTTAGAGTTGAGCAATTCTTTTCAAGCAAGCTTTCGTAACTTTCATTTTTATAGTAGAACTTCTTCTGTTTTTTCTATCGATTCTTTTTTCATAACGTGATGTTTTAACATTTCTTTTATTCGACACATATATTGAACAGATAAAAAAGATTTATCATCTAGTTTTTTAAACTCCAAATATCATTCGAGTTTCGAACATATCAGTGTAATATTGTTTGATACAAATTGAACGATAAAGATTTGAAGTTTTGTTTTTAATCTATCAAGTTTCAGAAACAGGAAGCTGAGATATTAATTGGAGAAGCAGATTTATTACATTATTTACCTATTAATAAATTATAATACGAAAAGGAATAAAAGTTTCCCGTTGAAATTAAAAATATAGACGCATAATATCGATACTTTACGTAGATCAATGTATACGTTGGCTGAATATTTCAGTCAGTTTACACCTTCTCGTTTATGTTTGCCATAAATTCCTCTTCCTCGATTACTTTTCCGCCAATTTTTTTTTTTATTCAACACCTTAAAAAAGTTCACTTTAAGTTTTAACGCTCTGTTCTGGAATAGTTCTTACTTAGCCAAGTGTCGTTCGAATTCTCACGAAGAAAGAAAAACCACTTGGGAGTCCAATCGCGCTAATAATTAGTCCAATCGAGGCAAGTTTAATGCAACTTAAATTTTCCGAACGCCTGCTTATCCGAATTCGTCGATCGTGTTGTCTATTTTCACGATCGAGAAACTCGAGGAACGACTTTCGAACATTGAAAAAGAATTCTAATAAGCTAGTCCGCTAATTTGCTTGAAAGTTTGAAGGACAGGCTACTCGAGATTTCTTCCGAGTTTTAAATAGCCTCTTAAGAGTTTCTAGTTAATTTTTGAGAAGTTTGGTTATCAACCCTTTGCCGGATTAATTTTTATTTCTCAGTTTCGCGAGGTCACTTTGTTGAATTAATTTGAAGCATTAAAGATACTTGAGATTTAAGCTATTTGATAAATTTCAGACACTAACCGTCTTTTATTATATCAGAAATATGAAATTTATGTTCGATGATAACGCTTGTTTGGCTTGTTGGTGAAAATAAAGATATGATCGTTTTTTTAAAGACTACATTATGGATCGAACTTTCAACGTTACGTGAAAAGTAATCAGAAACGGTATACTAGGATCACAGACATAGGATTTTCATAAATTCAATTTTATTTAAAAATATCGAATTTCATACAGAGGAAAGTACCTGAACTGTTGCCCGCATTTAACGTTTAATTTTTACGGGGAAAAGTAAACAGAGTTTACGATATTTCGATGTGAATAAGTATTTATTTTTTTTATTTTCAGTCGTCGTTTAATTGGAAAACATTCAACGACAGATACACCGTGTTAAATACTTTGATATAAATTCAATAACAGCGTAGTAACGCCCGGAGGTATTTTTTTCAAAAATCAAGATCAGCCGATCGATTTTTAATCCCACCAACACAAATGGTCGTTGCAACGGTTTCTCTTTTAATTTGTACAATTTACTCGTGTCGTTTCGAAATATATATGGATAAAAAAGAGAACAGCGTGGGAACAGCTTCCCAATGTTTTTTTCTTTGGTATAGTTCATAAACTTTATTATTTAATGGTGTAAAAATGATCAATTCTGTGGTAATAAGTAATACAAAAATAAGATATACAGTAAGTCACGAAAGTATTCGAACATTTGCAAGAACCTTATTTAAATACATTATATTAATCCATTCATAAATACTACAATGTATTACATTAAAACGTTAAACAATTGCAAATTACTGTATCATTAAACTTTGAACCATATCTGTAAATATTATATACAGAAGCTGCAAGATATTTAGTATAAATATACACATACATATGTCATATAAATACCACTCCTCATAGTTAACACTTATTATAGGTATACTTATTACATGTACTTTTATTTTGGTCGTTTACGTACTAATTCTTCACTAAATGTATCTCTGTAGCAAATAAATTGTAACTTCTATATATATTGTATAATATATGTTCAGATTGGTTTTATATTGTATCAAAATAATAATGACAATCGTTACAATGCTAATAAAATGTCAAACTGTTCTTATACAACACGTACAATGTTTAATGTAATGTACAACACATGGAAGCTTTTTATGGTAAATGCTCAAGTCTCTTCTCTATCTCTCAGAATAATCGAATAGTTTCTATAAGAATTAAAGTCGAGAAATTTTTCTGCTAGTTCGAATAATGGTTTACGGACACTTCCCTTTTCGTTCGAGCGATTTTATCGAAAAGCTGATATCACTTGAAGTCAGTTGTTAGTCTGATGGCGTAAATTCCTTCTGGGATCGATCAACCGCGTTTGGCGATAGGCATTCTATTTCCTCTGTCGCAAGATACTTACAAATTGCTTCTCCAATAACGTAGCGTCGAAATTCGAGTCATTTAAAACAGCAGCCGATTACGTACGTACGTGTGGATATTAAACAAATAAATTACAATATTCAACTACTTTTTGAACGCTTCGTGAACCATGAGATCGAAATTAGAACGCTTTAAAAGTTTTGAACACGAGGAAGACGTCTTATGATTGATTTCAAGTCATTCTTATGTAATTTTCTGCTCATATAAAATTTAAGAATTATTATTATAATTTTCGTTTTTTTTTTCAAATAAAATGTAATTGAACGCTTCGTGAACTATGAGGTCGAAATTAGAACGCTTTAAAAGTTTTGATCACGAGGAAGACGTGTTATGATTAATTTCAAGTCATTTTTATGTAGTTTTCTGCTCATATAAAATTTAAGAATTATTATTATAATTTTCGTTTTTTTTTTCAAATAAAATGTAATTATCATATCATATAATTTAATATATTTTTTCAGCTTTAAACTGAAAAGGTTAAAAGAACATTAGATAATTCTACGAAATTTAATTTTCCGTGGAACTTCTCTTGCATTTATAAATAAGGCGTTACGCTTATGAATTGAACGTTACTCTAAACAATTAATTCGCACGAAATGCAATACGTATTCCTGACCATACTGCGGGGAATCTTTTATACGTAAAAAGAAGCCATACAAGATTTACAGTCGTTGCGAATTCTTTTTCCCGGAGTAAAGAGGGCAGTTGATTTGCAGGGATAAAAATTATACGGTTTCGTTCGTTAGAAGCTGCAGGTGCAGCTCCCGTTGCATATGCGGAGTAAGTAGAGGCACAAAAGGTTAGAGCTCGTTAAACCATTCGGCCTTGCTGCTGTTACTTTTTGCGGCATTTGACCAAAAAAGGAGGTAAAGGGGTGTGTTTCAGTTACGTGACTCACTCCTTAAAAGAATAGCTAACAAGTTAGTGGGAAACCGTAAGTCTCGAGAATGAGAGAGTCACTCTTCTTCGTACTTTAGAACTTTCCCAAAGAAGCATATTTTTTTCCGAACACATATGCGACAGACATTGAACTCTTTAGCGTATATTTATTCATTGGAAAAGAAATGGAAGGAAATTCATGGTTCTTTTCTTCGCAACTTACCTCTTCAATCTTACGATTGTGAAATATAATAGAAAAGTTTAAGTTTAACGAACCTTGAAACGTGCAATAGCTTTTATTTGCTATATAATGCTTTCAAATACTATAATAGAATATTATAAGTAGGATATTGGATTATTAGTATATAAATACGATTTATCTTTTCAAATATTCCATTTTATATAATATATGCTGGACATATAGATACATACAATATATAAAAGTGCACCTGGTATTTTTATCAGATCTTCTTCTATTTTATCATATTTTGTACAGTTGAATTTCAATTGTCATTTAATGCATAGAATGCAATGTAAAAGGAATTAAGGATTAACGTAAACAATATCCATTGTGTACCCGAAACCTTTTTCGAAATTAAACAAAAGTACATACTGAAACAATAGCAAACCAAATTTATACGAACAACAATGAGCCGTTTGACAACTTATAGATAAAGATAAACGCTAATTAAGTGCTTTGACATTAAAGTTACAAAAATGTCGAAAAGCTATACAAGCTTTAATAAACAAAGATATACAACCACTTTGACCTATGAACCAATTCATTATAAATATTCCGGTAAATGATAGAAAATAGAAATATCGTCATTTGTTCGTTCGAGTTTGTACGAAACCGTCCGATAACAGTCGGAATGTCCTTGCTGAATAGGATCAGTTGAGCGTGCTATCGAACGCGTGGCATCCAGCGTTTATAACTGATGCTAAGGCAGCGAAAACGAGATTCAGAGAGCAAATCGAGCAGGTTTTTGCTCGGATAAATCGCGTTCACGTCGATAGGAGAAATATCGGGGTGAATTTTCGGTAACCGAACCAAATCAGCCGGCGGAACGATAACGCGCGCACGTGTACATAAAACGGCCGAACGTACGAGCGCGCGTGAGTTTCCAAGTAGCGCCGTGCCATTTTCCCAAAATCATAAATTTAGGAAATTATGCCGCGATTTCTTTCCGTAGGAACGAGATTAGAGGATGATGTTCTCAGATTTCTGGGAAATAATCAATGAGGCTGAGGTTGGATTTGAGTAACGCGGATTACGTGAGATTTTAGTGGCGTTAGCTCCATTCAAAGTTGGTTCAGATTTTGTACGTATTTGTCTATATTGTGTGTGCGCGCGCGCGCGCGTGTGTGTTATATGAAATATTTTAAAATGGTACTAGTATTCTGATAATTACATTGCTCAAGTTTGAAACCAATTTGAAAATGTATATAGAAATTGCAAGGCATTACTGCAAATATTTATTTAGTGAAATATCGATATACAGTGTAAATAGTCGCTATAAACATAATAAATGTTAAATATGTTCCTACAAAATAATCGAGGCTTGTTGATGTAGTGGACAGTTGATTGTTGAAATATTTTTATGATCTCTGCGAAATACATACTATACATACTTATATTAAATATCTTGTAATTTCTGTATAGATTTTCAGATCAGTTTCAAATTCGATCAACGTAATCACGATATTCGTGTTTCATTACGGCGCTAATGGAGTTTCGAAATTCGAAATTTCGTATAACATACATAATACGGGTATATATATACACACACACAGGAGGCGCTTACAAGTGTACGAACACTTTCAGAAGGCTGTGTATATTCAGCGATTTTTGTACATTTTTAATTGGCAATGATGACATAACACTGCACGGTAAATCATCTAGTCATGATGTTGCATGCCTTTCAGTTCATTGTTATCGGATCAATTGCAATGAATTATTTCGCGTGCTGGATTCACGTAACCAGTTTACGAGCAGCCGCACGGATAACAGTCAGTTCAAGTGTAGTGGCCCGGTTTCCGCATTAAAATTTCAAATTTCAATCGTAACTCGAGCTGCGGGGAATCATCTAAATTCGTCTTGCTCACGCCACCGCAAAATTACCGGCACGTGTACGCGAAATTCAACAATCACTGTCATTTTGATCGAAATGAAAACCGACTGATTAATTTTCATCCAGGCATTTTATTTTTATTTTATTTTTTATTTTTATTTTTCAAAAGATGTCATTTACAAGCATTTCGGTATACATATTGAGAACGTTGAAATATTTCTCACAGTGGGATTTAATATAATTACGAAACGAAGAGATGCACAGTTTAAAATTTTAATTTAATTTCTGTCTTACAATATATAGGACAAACTTTGTATCCTTTTACGTTCTTTTTAATTACTGTTCGTTTTCCTTTTCGTTGGGAGATGTTTTTTATTTTGCTTGTATTTAGAAAATCGGAAGCAATTTTCTAGAAAAATATTTTTAGTTACACGTAAGGGAAAGAGCAACTACGTAGTTTGAAAAAATGCAAAAAAAATCACCAGTAAATTTTTTGCAAAATATCTACATGTATGATCAATAATTTGTTTCGCAGCTTTTCACGTTTATTAACAATTTTTACGAAGTAACTGCTCTGACAGAAGATAAATTCTACGTAGAAATAAAGCGATCTTGAAAATAAACCATTGTAAGGTTAATGTTAATTAAAAATGTCTATATTTTCAATCAAAATTTCACATTTCAATACTTCTTCATACACATTATTTGTCATTCATGTTATTCCTTTAAAAATATGTGACACTTATCCACATTAATAAATATCGTATAGGCAATAACCATGTTTGTGTAATAATTTAGCAATTAATGAATTGACAAGCTATAAGTTATAGGATATAAACATTGTATAACTAATAGGACGCTCAGTTAACTTGTAATTTATAAAATTTATATATACAGCTTTATTTATTTCATTATCAAACCTGTTGCGCAAAAGAATATTTTATAGACGTCTGCGTAATTTAAACGAGAACTATATAGTAATATAGCGCTTTCCTAATATAGCTATTTCCTGACTTTCTTGTTACTTGATGATTAAAATGAAGTATTTCGATATTTTATGCAAAAATATAAAAAATAGTGTATAACCTTATACGTTTGAAAATACGATTCTTTGGAAAATAGATGATAATTGCTATGTTAATTTCATTAATATCAATCTGCATGATCAATATTTAGTAGTTTAGTAGTTTGTTTGACAACATATTGAATTTTAAAATCGCTCTTCTACGAAAGACGAGAAATGTGTTAATAATAAAATAATTTTTAAGAGACAAAAATAAAAATTAAAATGGAAATTTTGTAAACAACACTGCTGCTATTTCATGTGAACAGTTAGAAAGGCGTCTGAGGTTAGATATTAATCTCTTGGATGCTCAATCTGTCCTTTTGCTAGCGGGTGGTAATCTGAACGATAATCTTAAATTTTGCAAGTATCGATTCGTGTACACGTTATCCGTCCACGCTTTCTTCCATTTCCTCCGATTCGTGAAATTGAAATTGAAATTGAAATCTGAAATTTAAATGCACCGCCCCGATGAAGCCGGAGGGTGATATTCGACGAGTGTCGAGTAAGGTTAAAGGAAATAAAAAGGGAAACTGTCGAGATCACTCCAATAAGCAACAGCAAGATAATTACTCCGCTGGCGAGTAAAGACGTCCCGATTTCCGTTATTGGAATTCTTCCTCCTTTCCCCCCGTTCCCTTTTGTTCTTCTTTCATTGCTTCTGGTATCGATGGTAATGGAATTGTCACGTTGCGGAGAAACTCGATCCTCGAGTAGATCGTTTCCAATTATTTCTCACGATTATTGAAATATTTTCTTATTATCGATTCCTTTCTTATTATTTACAAATGTTTAAAGGTTTGAACATTGCTTAATTGCTTAATTCCTCACCGAAGTAGTCGAGCACTTCTAAACAGTTTTTAAGAATATGTTGTGTGCGTTATACGAAACATTTAAGAATCTTAGTAGTCTTAAATAGCTTAAGTAGTAACTATAGTCAATTATCTATTATATTACTAAATCTCAATCCGCAGTGCGACAATTTTTGACACTTTCTATATCGTTCAGATAACTATTCACGCGGTGTATTAATTTTCTACTGCAATAAATCAATATTTGCAGTAAATATCTTTGTAACTCTTATGAGATATTTTCTCATATGGTTTCAAACTTTACCAATATAATCGCACTGACCGTATTTCAGTGACAACGAGATTTTCTAAATATTTTATATAATACGTATTATATAGATATACAAGTGATGGCAAGTGTTCAAATACTTTCATCAGCAACTATATCTCGTTAAATATTTACAAGGCTTTAATTTTTCTTTAATTAAAGAAATAAAGTTACAAGTTCATATTTCTCCTTTTAATTTTTTTAATTTATTTTATTTGCAATTACTTTATTATCCAAATAATTAGAAAAACGTATAGTTTCGTTTAATCTACAGTCGAAATCGTTTTGACGAAACAGAAATATGCAGTTTATAGTTCACAGCTAGTTGGTATACAACATTCTATTTCGATGAGAACTAAGGCTGATAGTGTTGATCGTTATTAAAGAGCCTTTCCGCTCCTCCTCCAGGATCTTCCCTTAATTAAGAATAGGAAAAAGTACTTTTCGTATTAAGAAAATCCTCTTAGAAATCCTGCGTTACTCCTCTTCAAGTCTCCCTCTATCTTATTAAATTTATTCTTATTAAATAAGTTTTGTTCTCTCGTCGCGTTATGAATTTATGAAAAGCGAGTTCTGAAACATAATTAACTTAATCGTGTTCAATTTTTTCAAAATATCGTGTTATTTAAAGGGGCTTGAAGAAAATCGACAAGATTTATTATTGCGAATGTGGTTAAAAAAGATAAAAACAAGGCTGTTAGATAGATAGCTGTCTAATAGTAAGTTACAGTATTTTGTAGAACAAGAAACTTGTTTTTCTTTCTTTCTTTTTTGAAATCAACTTGATTGATTGTTCATTTTGTGTAACTTAATTAATTTTTTAATATATCAATTCAGAACTAGACGTTTTTCTCGAATATCTTCATATTCATCTTTTATTTACGATGTTCGGTTATATCTAATAATATTCAAATTATCTAGCATTCAGTTTTAGTTTTTTTCATAACGTGAGAGAAATTGATCTTCGCGATATTTCGTTGAACTATTAATCCTCTTAAGAAATCGAAATTAAAAACTATCAATATAATCGCTATAAGCCTAGTAGAATATAATATGGCCTTATTAACCTACTTTTATCTCTTCACAAATTCCTGAATTTCTCCAAATTGGCTCTTGTATCACGATTGGCCAAATAGCAAGTTGGAAAAAATTCTTAACTATGTACTTCACTATAATTAGTTATCGTCACAACTCCGAAAGTCGTGGACGAAACTTTCCACGAGACATTCTTTCACCGAGATAATTACCAAAATTGCTTTCGTCGACTCAAAATATTCTTACGTATTCAACGTTGTCGTTGCCGACGTCAGTGCACAAAATAATTTCTATTGCTCTTATTACGGAGTTCGTTGAAACGAATTCGCTGGTACATTTTCGTCTGACATTACGTTAAATCCTATCGAAAGTACTACTTCTTCTCCAGATCCCTATTACCATTATACTTTTATGGTCGCATCATCAAAGTTTCTTTCTTATTTCTTGCAGAGATTTCGAGGCTGGCATGAAGTGCATCCAGACGTACACGTTGGATTGTCTGCAGGAGAAACAAAGGGAACACTTCAACTCATTGTACGCAGGCACCAACAAGGTGGTCATGGAGCTGTGTCAAGATGGCCCTTATCAGGACGGTAAGTTGAATAACTACGTTGTTGCTATTACCCCAATGTAATTATAAGGTGGTTCTTGTCTGGTTGGTCTCGAAGAGTGAATTGAACCTGGCAACCTGATATTTGGTACAGTGTACTGTTAATACAGTACATTGCTATTCTCTTGTAATTGATGTATGATATTATAGGATATATTAATTAATTAATTAATTATTGATAAATTAATTAAATTGAAGTAAAGTTTGTACCATTTGCTGACATTTTTATATGACTAGAAAAATTTGCTACTACTATTATTATTATTATTATTATTATTACTAAACTTGAAAATAAGATGTAGAATCGAATAACAAAACTTTTTGTAGACGTTATGTTAGTTGCAATTGAATATCGTAATAGAGGACCATATTATTATCGTTAATACTTACCGAATTAAAATATCATGATGGATATTCTTTTAAACGCCAAATCTAATTTATAGCATTAATAGCATTTCATTGAAAGAATTAACCAATATTACCAGTTGTCAACAATATCTATTCATAGCTACATAATTAATTAAAATTTTTTTTCCTTTCATACTCGAGTCTTTTGGAGGAAAGTCTACAGAAAATGATAAATTCTAAAGATAAAATCTAGTCTAATCTAAAAAGATAAAGTATAAAATCTATTCTTTTTCTGTGTTTGCCATTCCTTGATTCGATGTTGTTCTTATAATAGAAATGGGTCGTTGTCGAATTAAGAATTTTGTAGCAACCTAAGATCTTAATTCTGAAAATATATTTGATTGGCACATCGATATGTGGAAATATCTCGAGTCGACATGAATACAAAATTATTAAGACGAGTATCTTACAATTGATTTACTTTTTTTAATCTGTTGATCTCTTTCCGAAGAGCAATTTCTCTTACCCGAAACATCTTTGAACTATAAGTCGAAATTTGAAATTGAAGCTAATAGTAGAGCATCATTATAAGTTAGCACGTATAAGTTTAATAGTTTTACCATATTCTTATACCATTATTATACTATTTATTACTTGTTTTTAGATTGTATATAATTCTTATAATTTCTTGCACCATGTAGTACATTTTTGTCTTCTATTTTGATCTATTTTCATTCCTGGTTCCACTAACACTGCTTTTTATTTATATATATCATAGCAACATTTGGTTCCAATAGCTTGTAATTTACCCTTGAACATGAATCAGCTTGCCAAAAGAGTAACTATTTTTAGTTAATAGCTATATGAGTTTCTTAATCAATTTTTCTATGAAATGACATACATATAAATTTTACAACATTCTCAAACAGGGTATCTATAATACGTTTAAATCACCGAATGTTATGATTTTATTTACGATAAAAAATAAAAATAATATCGTTCATTATGTATCTTATGCTAAAAAAAAAAATTGCATTTTCCTACGTACGTAGCTTCTCTCACTTCATACAACTCTTTGGTCATTTAATTCTCTCCTACAATTTTTTCATCAATCTATAATATATTATTAATTTCTCCGTGTATATAAGTAGGTACACGTAATATCTGATGGATTTTACATTGCGTTTGTCATACTAGGAGATATTACCAATCGTTTTTGGATGCCACGATCGAGCATGCTGTCGATATTCGGGTAATCTCCAGAGTACCGAATACATTATTGACTCCAATAGCCAATAGATTCGAAATGCTCGCACATATTCTACACGGTTCCATAGTTTTGTCGTGAAATGCATCCTGTGATAATCATCGCAGAATGCGTCTTTCGTGGGGCTTCAAGATTCCAATTTACATAATATTATCGCAAATTATAATGTTGATCGTTCTATGCTTCGTCACATTTTGCACATTTCAATTTTTCATTTTTTATGATATATTGCTTTCTGGTGGCATTTTCCCAGTTTCAACCTCGTGAAGAGCTCTTGCTATCAAAGAATAATACATTTTTGTTATTGGAATCTACATATCTGTTCAATTATGCTCATATATTCGTCCGCATTGTGGGATATTTGCAAAAATATGTAGGTAGTTTGAGGCTATTTGTTTATCAGTTGTGTTACATAGTTCGAAGATTTTGATAATGACGTTATTCCATTCTTTTATTAAAGAAAAGTTGATTATTTTTACTAGACATTTTCTAATTGTTCCATTACGTAGGAATCAAGTAATCTATTTAAAAAGAGGTGTTAGTTTTCAATTCCATCTAACACAGAGTAATTAACTATAATTCTTTTTCTTATAAACAAATCGAGTTCTGAGCGTACAATGTTTCATTAAATGTTGAATATTATAATTTATTAAAAGTAATATTTACGTCTATAAATGTATCGTGTTATGTTTCCTCCCGTTGGTCAAATTATTTTTTCTTTCTTTCCCTTTTGTTTCATTTTTTTACGTTGCTCTGCAACGTTAATTCGTAGAAAGTTGTATAAATATTTTCATATTATTATAACGATCACTATTTATTATAGTGACACGTTTCATAGAATCTTTGTCTGGTAGCGGTTTTCTTTATGCATTTTGTAATATTAGTAACATTAATACAGTGAAATAGAATTTTGCCAAAGTATGATTGATCCTACTATATTAACTATTCTAGTTAGTGCAATTATTTACATGGAATTTAAATCGGAGTTTCCAAGCATGATATTTCTAACATTTATTTTTAACACAGAACTCTGCTCGATACAGAACTTCGTGATATTGAGCACTCGATATCTATCCGTTTTCGGTATTAGAACTGTGCAAATAAAAAGTTACGTCCCCGGCCAAAGCACTGAATTTATATCGTTTTCTTTTATACGATTTATTTGATATATTATTTTCGAAAAAAAAAAAAAAAAAAAAAAAAAAAAAAAAAAAAAAAAAAAAAAAAAAAAAAAAAAAAAAAAAAAAAAAAAAAAAAAAAAAAAAAAAAAAAAAAAAAAAAAAAAAAAAAAAAAAAAAAAAAAAAAAAAAAAAAAAAAAAAAAAAAAAAAAAAAAAAAAAAAAAAAAAAAAAAAAAAAAAAAAAAAAAAAAAAAAAAAAAAATTTTTAAAAAAAAAAAAAAAAAAAAAAAAAAAAAAAAAAAAAAAAAAAAAAGAATATTAGTTCTTTTACTGTTTGCGCATATAGATGTGTTGTTTGTTGTTTCATCCAGGATTACAACGATAACGTGCAGATACAATCTACATTGTGATCCATTGAATTTTACTACGTGTTCTTTCTTAACTAGATTCGCTCTATAAAATTGATTAGATTTGATAAAACTCGATGAACTTGATAGAAACAAACTTTTGACGACTTTCGATGGAAGAATAGATTTTTAACGTTACTTAGAGTCAATAAAGTTTTTAAAAGCTCTAGATAAATTCTATTAAAATATTGGCTTGTTTAAACTATTTGTAGTTATATTAATACGTCTTTTTTAATACTTAATGCAAAGCGTTAAATTTTACTTCTAAAGTAATTGGAACCTTCTTTCTTACATTTCTTAGCTATGTTACGTAGTTCTTATATGTTTTGAGATTTTTTTGTGGATCATTCTGTATACAGACTGAGAAAGAAAGAAGAAAAGAAATTAATGAACGCAAGATTTCCCCTACTGTATTAAATTCATAAAGTCAGTTCTTATTGCTTGAGACCGCATATTATACGAAGGATTTAGAGGACTAAGTTAATTAGCTTTTTAACTATGTACACAGAGTAACTTTTTATCCGGTTCAGAAGACAGACTTGGAATCTGAGATAAGGGTGGAACATAGTATAAATTCGTATAAATTTCATTTCTTACGCTGAAATGAATCGAATAGGTATTACCACCGCAATGCTAATATTTTGTATAATATATAATACCTTCACATTAATATTCATTTTCAGCGAGAAGCACAGAATATTATTCACTTATTTCACGATTCATGCTATGTCTCTTTTGATATCAACTTATCGATATTTTCAGAATCAACTAAAATTTTACTAAATCATAAAAGAGCAATTCACCATGTGTTCATTAATTGAATGTCACAAAGTTTATATATATAAATATATATGGTATATTCATCTAACAGCAAAACTACTGGGATAGTCAATATATCTAATTCATAATTTTTTATAGAAATTTTGCGACAATAAGTTATTAGAAATACGTAGATCGATATAGAACTATATACTTTTACATACATGTACTAATATTATTTTTCATCTCTTGTCATCGCTCTTAAAAATAATGTTTATTATATTTCCATTTGCAACAAACCAAGACTTCCAAGAACTACAGAAAATCAATTTGCCTTTCTTACTTTTCAATTCCATAATTACAGAACTTTCTGCCAAATTCTGTATGATCCGGTGAACAGGTTAAACAACCTATGTGCATGTATGTAAAAAAAAAAAAAATTTTTTTTTCTTGTTATCAAGATTTAGATTATCTCTCTTGTGTGTCGAAACGTCAAACTAGGTTTCGACCATTAGCCTGCAATCGACTATTTGGTAACGTATATACACACGTGGCTCCATTCTCCAAGCAAAAGCAAAGGAAACGGATTCACTGGCCGCTGTTGTTCGCGGACGATACACGAATTGAAACACGCTAAACACTATTCCAGTCCCTGGGGCATGGAACGCGTTATTGAGTCGAGTGGTCATTGAGCTGCGTTGGCCCCGTGTGGCTGGTCGGTCTATAGTGCTATCTCGAAATCGGTTACGCGATTAGCGCCTCGTTAAGAGCAATACCACGGTACGCGACTCGTAACGAGCCCGATTATCGACGTCGAACGATCGAGTTTATTCGACAGTCCCGTGTTCGAGCTGTCCTCGTCGCTTGACGTAATTAGATACCATCCCTGTACTTACTTATCACGTGTTTCGCATCATTTCAAATTTTAAACTCCCGCCATTAGAAACCCCGTCCTCCCCACTGGAGAAAATCATTTTTCACGACGTAATCGTTATTTTCGACATTTTTGAAATTTTACAAATTTTTCAACTGTTATTGTAGATTCTCACGATTAAATTTCGGATATTTATACAGGTTCGTATTTTCTATAAAAATAACGAAAAGCGGAAGCTAGATATAGAACGTATAGAACGCGTATAGAGCGCTGTTTTACCTATGAAATGTACTGCAACGAGCGTCATGCATACTTGTTGAATATTTTATATATTTTTGTATATCACGCGCATCTTTTTTCTTCAACTTTCTTATAAATGCATAAGAATTTCTAAACTATTCATAATTTATGTGAAGAGATTCTAACCTGTACATACGAGCGTGATGAATATTATAAAAAGATGGATTAGAATGAATTATTAGATATTCAGTAGAAATAAGTATATTATTAAATCCGTTTTATAAATTATTATAAAAATATACAAATAAGTATATTATCTTGTTCACTGCATATCAACATTTACCGTACTTACAGCGGCTATTTTTATATCTTGTTCCATCAATATTTTGTTTTCATAACTCGCGTACAATAATGAACCATTATATATAGACTTTCATAATAACACGTATTGTTTTGATTTCTAAATTAATATTATTGCTCTGTGGGACAAAATATTTACAAAACAGGAATGGATATTCTACACGTGTACATTATGTATACGTTAGGATGATGTACGCTAATCATAAAAATACAGGTACAGATATTACGCAATTATAATAATCAGATTTCGTTACTACGAAAATTTCAATGCCAGAAAATTAATCATAATCAATCTAAACGTAATTAATGCTCGATAATGCATGTGTATTAGCATTAGCAACTTAAGAGGTAAATTGGCTATCGAAAGAGACGAAAAAAGGAAAACTGACCAAAATCGATGCGACGACACGAGAAATATGTACGCAGTTTTCCACGTTTCCCTGTACGTCAATATTGATAATCGACTTCAGAAATGGTGGACCGTTCGTTCGATTTACCTGCGATGCTGGTCCTGTAATTAATGTTATTATGTTTATTCAAGTTTTCGCTCGATGTACCGCGGGAAACTGACGGAAATATACAACGTGCCGCTGGAAAATTAATAACATGTCGATGTATGAACGATGGTTGTTTGCCGAAGCAACATTGAAGATAAAGAGACTTCATTATGTATATGTATATATCTATATGGTTGTAATCATTCTTGCGTATGTATGTGTTTGGATATATCCACCGCAGTTTGCGTTCGAACGATTATTATCGAATCTCGATTGTTTTTCTAATATCAATTTCTGGCGATGTAAATATTCGTTCTGATTTTGGTTGATAACGATTATTAATTTTAGATCTTCATGAAACCATCGACTAACTCGTCTGTGATGGAACTATTTCCAAAATTAATCTAAATTAAATAACTTTATTTTATCATTTTTGGAAAAATCCGTATTCTTATCTTCTCCGTGTCTTGTGTTTAAATATTATATTTTTGTTTGGACCTTCATACATATTGGATATGTAGCAAGGCGCTAAGTAGCGAATAAATGAGATTATTTTGAGAAGCATGGTAAAAGAGAAATTCGTGTTTGGACTAACATTGTCGTTTTAAAATAGTTTGATTAAGGAACTATCGTTCTACAAAGCGCTAGCGATGAAAATTAAATTAGAACGATAGTTGACTATGCGTGAGAAAGCTAAGTCGTCAATCATAAATAAATTAGAGACGTACAATTTTGCAAAAATGTACTCTATTAACAATACTCTGATTGCATGCTACGACATCGACATTTATGAATTTTCGAGTTCACGGAACAGCAAATTAATTCGACTGTTTTTCTTGTTTCCTTGTTTCAGAATTCCTACGACATGCACCATGCATGCAAAAGGTGCAACCGAAATACGAGGCCTGTTACAAGAAGTACCAAAGAATCACTCAGGATATCGAAAGCGGAAATCAAATTGCGAACCCGAATGAACCCCTCAAGCCTTTGTGCTGGTAAGCGAAAATTATAATCTCTCAAGAGGTACCCTTTAACCTGTTAAGCGGATAGTTCACAAGTTAACATCTCCCTACGCGGATACATTAAAAATACAAGACGCGAAGAATCTCGTGTAAAGTGTATATAAACGATTTAATTTAATTTCACTCGAGATACGAAATGAGATGGAGTTAATGGACGAAGACTTTCACCTAAAAGACCACTTCGTTTTTAAAAATGTATAGGTTTAAGGACTCACGGTTGTTTTAAAGACACGTCATAGAAAAACGATTTGAACTGCACTTCTATGGTGGAAAAAAGATACAGTAGTAAAATGATATAGAATAAAATAATGATAACAAATGAAGGAATTTTAACGAGACTGAAAAGAAAGAACATAAATTAAAAAATATGAATAATATAAATAGTAGTAAATATGAAAATAGTATAACCTCGGTGATTTTGCTTTAACCGCTTCTTAATGTATAAAATATATAAAATTTCATTCGAGACTGGATAAAAACAAACTAAAAATGGTGTTTGTGCAAAGCTCGAAATTTTTTTTGTGACACGTGTCCAAAATAGCGTAACGTATCATGTAACACTTTCACAGTCTCCATTGGGATTTCTGTTGACGCACAAACTTACGTCTTTATCTTTTTTTCTCTTTCGGGTTTCATTAGGAATTATAAGTATTCTTGGCCTTAAAAACATATCAATATTATGACCTCATCTACGTGTCAGAATACCTCTTTTAGAATACCTCTTTTAGAGTACCTTTTTTAGAACACTTTTTTTAGAATACTTCTTTTAGAATTCAATTTAACGGTGTTTTCTTTTTTACATATGTATTAGGTATTGAAAGCCGTGCAATGCGCAAGACGATACTGTTTACGAGTATTTGAATTACACGCAGTTAAGAAAGATTAGGGCAAATAGAAATTATATTGATCTAAGAATTGCATGATTTACCGATAAATAAAACGAAAAATGATTTCTATCGCGTAAGCAGCGTTGCAGTAGTTTTATGCACATCGTATTTGGTATTAATGTATTTCCATATGTACATATGTAACCGTTGGAATAAAATTGCGGACCAGCCTTGACTTTTGTCAATGTCTCGACTGTATCCGTTACGCTTTTGCGTGAATCTATTGAATCTACGTATCCGACTGAATCTACCGTTGCCGTCAAAAAGACTATAAAAAATTATATAATATGTTTTTCCTTTTAATAATACCGTGACGATTGCGTCGGATAATTGTCACGATTTTTACAATATTTTACTCTCCCTTTTTAAGTTATGTATAGTAAACAGGGATGATATAAAAAGAAATGTTTTAAAATGAAATCGCAGTTTATTGTCATTTCACGTATAAACGTGATTGTATTATTCTGTTTGTCTTTGATATCGTAGAATATTTGACTTTTTATGTTTGAAAAATGTAATGAAATGAGCATTAATTTACAAACATTATTCGTCGTTTTCACGTTTTCACGTTTTTACGGATCAGGAAATGAACGGACGCGTGCTTTTCATTCTCGTATTTCTGTTGCGAATTACGAAGCACAACTTAGAGCATAGTCGATACTACGCTATCAACACGACGAGCATCATGTATAACCTCGGAAACATGAATACTCCTGTACGTAAAAAATTTAATTAAAATTTTGCTCCCGAGCTAAGTCAGGCAAGCGTCTGATCGAAAATTCTATTTAGTCTGTCCCTTGTGCCGTGAAGGAATTTTTATAAGAATTCCGTAAAAAGAAATGTAGTTAAAATTTCTTCGCGTTGGCAACCGTGTAAGGATATTGTGAAAATTATTACTCTTAAAAGATGATAAAAATTGTTATAAGGACTTATTTAAAAAAATTCACGAAATTCCATGCAATTTTTCAATCTTTATAGTATTTGACGGATGGAAATTTTGTTGGGGGAGTTTTAACGGTGCTGGTTGCTTTTGAACGTATTATAAATTAAGGGTCGAAGACGTAGAACAGAGAGATAGCTTGAAAGCATTCCCTTTGGGCGAGTTATATTGTTAAGCACATTAAACGTAATAGGACGTGCACGAAAAGATTTAATGTAAAAAGAGCTTGCACGGTGAAGGGTGCAATTGAATTTACGCGATAAGAGAGTTAAAGGAGCGTCGTGTTCATATGCGGCGGGATGTGTTTGAAATTCTTTTTTCCTCTCGTGTGCTCAGCCATTTCTATTCCCGGTCGGCTCGCTTTCTGGTCTTCTTCCCTATCACTCTCTTCCTCTTTACGCCCGCTGTTTCTTCCATTTTCCTCCCTGGTTTTTGTTTCTTTCCTCTATTCTGCATCGTTTTGCTTTTTTCTCCACCGTTTCACTTTGCTCCCACTTTGTTTTTCCCTTCTTTTTTCCATTCAGCTTCTGTATTTCTATCTTCTCCATTTTACTGTTTCTGCGGCTAATTGTTTCCTAAATTTGTATCACTTTCCTTCTTTGTCGTTTTACTCGCTGCTACGTTTTTTCTTTCCTGTACTCGAGCGTGTTTTTTTGTTTTCCTACGTTTCTGTATAATTACATTTCTTTTCATTCGAATAAATAACAAGAATCGCTAGTTCTTTTTGTTTTGTTTTTTTTTACAGTTACAGTTTTATCGATATCAGTCTCTTGTATTTAATTTCACTGCATCCTTTTTTTCTACATTCTTATCTTTTATATTCTGTTCTTTTTTCCTCTTTTTTTAACTTTCTATTTTTGTCCTTTTCATTTCCTTCTCAAATGATTTTATATATTTACCTTTTCGCCAATTTTGTTTAGAATTATTACGATCTGTCTTCTACCGTTACGATACTGTTTATTCTTTTATTTTAATTTATACAATCATGTTTCCTTCTTTTTTTTATTACTTCACTGTTCTCTCTTTCTGTATTACAGTTTTCTCTCACTTATAATTTGCACTTTAATTCTTAATTTTTCACTCTGCTTCGTGTAATTTCAAGCTATAATTAATTTTCCAACTTTTCCCCTTTCATGGTTCCATTTTCTATTTCATTTGTTCCCCTCCTTTTCTCCTTCTGTTTTACCCATTCCCTTCCCTTTCTTTCCTCGTCTGTCTCTCGCTCTTCTTATCCCTTTCTCTTTTTGTCAACCATCTCCGACTTCTTCGAGCGGGTGATGCACAATTTCAAAAGCTGCAACAGACCGTGGCGTAGATAAGCTAATGACATTACGTTCTATATACAGGCATCAGTGTGAAAAGCTTCCTCCCTCGCGTCATGTTTACACGGCTTCGTCGAAAAAAAAAGAGAGGAAAAAGTACAAACGCGATGAAAAGCTAGTAGCGAACGCGTAACTACAATACGAATACGTATCGAACGTTGCGCATTATTTTCTTCCATGTTTTTTCTCTCTTTTTTTACATCTCTTGATATTCCTGCGTTTTTCATTGCGGTTATTCCGAATAACAACAGGAAGAATTTTTTATATCGCTGTTCAATTATTAACTTTTCTGCATTTTTCGGGTCATTTTTCATCGAATTGTATTTTCTATCGGTAGAAAATTGCTTAAGTACGAAAAAAATAAGAAAGAATTGTTGCTGATATTAAGATAACAATTTTTATCTAAGTTTTCTATAGCTAATATCTTTCATCCATTCTTTTTTTCATTTTCTTCCTGTTCCTTTTATATTTTTTTTAAATGTATTCAATTTTTTTCTTGTATTATGTTAGATATCTTTTTATCATCGACGATGAAGAAGGAACAGGTATTTCATAATATTGAATGTATAATATGTATAATGGCAACTGTTCTCTTCGAACAGAACATTAAGAAATTTATGTTATTAACATGGAACAGAGAGATGCGATTTTGAATATTTTATATTTTTCGTATATTGCGAAGCAGCGCTTCTCTAGATTAAAGCTTTAATCTCGTCGAACTAAAGTGCGTATATGGGCAAGCTTTTTCTTTCCTTTTTTGAATTCTTTTTTTTTTTTATGTAAATCGATTAGACGCGTTCGAAATAACTTTATGCAATAACTGTGTATCTCATCTGTACGTATATCGAAACGAGTTATTTCGATAATCCCGCGATATTTAAATTCGTTAAAATGCACGAGTTATTTAAAATTTCTTCAATGGATACAATCGATTCGATTTTTTAAACGGTATGCGTATACTGTTATACTTTTTTTTATGTCCGCAATATACGTACGTAACGATACTAAAAGAATCTACAAGTAAGAAATATTTTCTATAGAAAAATTTATCAATAAAAGTAAGAGCAAAGTCTCGGAAATAATTCCTCCGTGAAACTTTGTTTCATATAGTATTTTTGAACAATGGAATTCAGAAGCTGTTCAATCTGTTGTTGTTTTGATAAACGACAGACGGCTAGTATCCCGGAACTCTGATAGAAAGTTTTATTCCAAAAGATGGTGGAATTACGCGTGTCTCATTTTGACGTCGATTTATGGTATCGCGGACAACCGATGTATTGTACTAACAGCGCGTAAATCCATCATCGAATCAGTCTATTCTTTGTCATTTGCCGAAACTTTTCCAACTTAGTCTCGAATTTCAATACAAAGTTAGACATTCCGCATTGAAATCATAAATAACGACTCGCCCAATTTTCCGTACTTTTTTCATAATGTACGATAGCGACAACATATACAATAGGATACATAGTGTACTCCACAATTAATGTTCTTTTGCGAAAACGCGAGATTTTGCGCAGTTTCATCGATGTTCTGTAGGGGGGAAGGGGCAGGGGGATTTGAACGTCGCCGTTGAAATACGAGGAAAAAAAATTCGGCGAACCTATAGTTGAAATCGTATAAATACGTTTAATTAAAATCCCGGAAACGCTTCCATGGATTTTTCCGCTGATGATATTTTCACATGAGATATTTTCCACCGCATTATGGGCTTCACGCACCAATACTCTCGTATTATGAAAAATCGGCAGACTGTGTTCCTTCAATGTTACACGCAGATACGATGGATTTATAATAAATAGTTTTAATTTCAAAGAAATTGATTCAGAGTAGTTCTTATAGGTATGTCTGAGATGCGAGTCTACGAATTAATTTTCATTTGCAATATTGTGCCAACAAATCGTTAAATATGAAATGTATTTAGTTTCAAGAAACTACGTACATATTAAATTCATGCTGTCAATGTGTTTGAACATACATACATATTACATTAGTTGTTTTTATATTCATAGTTTTCGAAAAAGTCGTATGCAGATAGATACATATCACATTAGTTGTTTCATGTTCATTCTGTTTTTGCATTGGAATCGTTAGCTCTCCTACTTTTAGTTCTTGACAATCAAATGCAATTACTTTCATATGTGAAATATTATACTGCAGATTTGTGCTATGCAACGTTATGGATACAAAGCGTTATTCTGGATACTTGCTATTGATATCAGGCAAAATGAAATTTTTAAATGCAAGAAGAAAGAAAAAATTATTACTATAATTTTGGAGCGTCTATTGATTTTTCACATGACTGAAAAAAATAAAAATGGAAAGGATTGTCAGAGAAATTATAATGGCCAATTCGTGATTTCTTATAAACATCATTGCATTTTATAGCAGTGTATTTTCTTAATTGCTCTAGCAGGAATAAAAATAAGTCAATCCATTAGTAGACTGACGTTAACCAAATATTCCATAGATCCAATAAATACAGAATAATGTATTCCATACGCTACTAAATGTACACAGCACTTAAATATGGTATATGCAATTACGTTAATTTATTAGAATTTACAAAGTAGGAAAATAAATGCTCTTGAATCCGTCGTATCACTCAGTATATAAATCCTACGTTACTGCTAAGCACAATTTTATTTCAATGAAATTCAACACGATTTCAATGTTAAATTCGACTATAGTCTACGACATGCAGTTAGGTTAACTCTGAATATTTATGTTCCAATTTCGCTCGCGTTTCACTAAACACAAATTTGTAGAGTATCGAGAAAATTTTAATATAAAACTTCAAACAAGAAATCACGCGGATTAACGAGCATTCTTTCTCATTGCCTCGCACATAAGAAATCGTTCAACGATAGAAAATCGCAATGGAATGGAAAATAAAGAACGTATGGTTATAATTTATAATTTAAAAACCTAAAGTAAAAGACTACTTCTCTTGAGTCCGGTTTACAAGCTAATATAGACTGTACTATAAGTCAATATAATACAATATTTACAAGTTAGTATCTAATTTTGTTACTGATTATAGAAACATTTTTCGAACCAGTTTTGTAGAACGAAATTTTCAAATGACAAAAGTGGATTTGTCTTCGGAAATAGACCAGACGCGTGCAATTTGTTTTATCGTCAAGAATCGTAACCACGATACGTTTCAATCGGGGCGCATTCGTCGCAGGATGTAATATAATTTGCATTTCGTTGCGCGTTTTCAGTCGCTGCGCCGGGAAATTGAAAGAAAAACAAGATTGGCTGCGTTGACAGAAAAGAGACGGGTGGCAAAGAAACTCCGACGTCGAGAGATCTCTCGATTCACGCTTCGCCTTTCGTGTTTTAATATCCGGAACGCTCACGTGTATCTTATCTTTGGAGCTTGCCGCTTAGAAGCGAGGATGTAATTTGCCAAATGCGTGCTTCATAAAATTATCCCAGCTGTTAATGTCTTGATAGGTTGTTGACAATTTGAAGCTCCTGTATTACAAATTGAATAGATAGTATGTTATCTTCCCTGAACTATTTTTAAACCGTGAAATCGTAACATTACGGTGGTGTGTTTTACATACGTAGATAATTTCAAAACGTTGACAAATCTTTAAATATAAACTGATCGCCTTAGTTTCAAACGAATAACATATGTGCTATTTTCTAGATTGAAAATTTATTCAGATTTTAACGCAAAATATTCGACTACTACTTTGACGCTCTCTATTGTGATAATTTTTTATTATTGTACTATATTTTGTACCGATTAGAACAAATGAAAATCTATTGATATGAAGTTTAGAGAATGGAACGGATAATGTAATAATTTTCAATTAACATTATATAAAGAGTAAAGAAGAATATTTGTTTTCGTTACGATTCTTTTTCCATTCATTAAGCTCGATTGTTAATTAATTCTTCGTTATAAATTTCACCAGCTCGCCGTTTGATTTGACCTTAGATATCGCAAGTGCATAATGAGGGATAACATTTTTATCTGTAACTACATAACTCTTTTGCCTTGTTACTTTCAAACTGGTATTTTCATAAGATAAAGTTAACTGTTGATTAGACGAAACGTTCATTTGTCTCAAGGTAAAGAATTGATATTGAATTTCGTGTCAGTGTTCGTAGCAATGTAAAGTTAACATTGTAGGAACGAATAAATTATCTAATTCGAATGTCTAATTCGGAATTATCAATTAAAACTGGAACATTCAAGCGCATACACGTGGACATCGTAAATCAACTACAAGACTTATGATGACCTTAAAGAGAATTGCTATTGACGAAACTTACCTTCGAGCAAATTCGCGACAATTATCTGCGAAGCAAAAATTTATGTAAAGATGTATTCGTGTTTTGGAGTGGAAGGTTTCGAGAGATCCTTCTTGCGAATAAAGGTTTCAGCTTTGCAGGCTTTAACGTAAAAGCGTAAAAGCATCGAGTGAGAAGTTGAACTACGAAGTTCTGGATAATCGACAGGACTAAAAATGGGATACGTCTGTTGCAGTGGCTTCAGGGAATTTTTGGAATGCTCGCATCATACGATTCGTCGGCAATGTGGCTATGACACAGCTCAATTTGCAAAGGGGTTCCTCGACAGAATGTCGATCTCACTTCTTAAGGTAAATATTTGCCACTTTTGCCTCGGGAGAAACTGTTGTCGCCACAACGAGGCACGTCCGGTCGTGTAATGCTGCAGCTCTCGTGAAGTTACTTAAAATATGTATCTACTGGCTGAACATACGGTGCAAAATACTTACACGGACCTGTATATCGTTGGGAGACGATGTTACATCCCGATGAAAATTTTACTTTCATCGAAGATATGAACGAATTTTTTAATTTCATTATTCTTTAAGATTTTCATCGCTTTTTTAAAAATTTTTTTTGCATGTTGTGTACAATATAATTGGATCTAGAATTCACCAAGAAGATCAATGAGTACATTTTTTGGCTATTAAATTAATATTTTCAACCTTTTGTTTGACACTTGAAGGGAATTAAAAACGGCAGAATAGATGAGTTCTTTCGCGATACGTCTATACACGTAAGATCTTCTGATAAAACAAATCGGGTGGCTTTTTCTTATCGAAGATGGTGAAATAAAATAGTTTATTTTCCTGCACACATACTTGCAATTAATTTCTTATTTATCCATCAATATCAATTTTTAGTTTGCCACAGTTCTCTTATGTCAGTGTCTCTTACCGTCAATGTTTACTTCGTCAACAATGTTAAAAAATTGCATGATCCAATACAGGCATATTAAATCAAACCTTAAACGATGTAGGCTGAGTCAATCCTCGTGCAAGGAGAAATATTTCACGTTTATATCGCTTTCTAAGATATACATTCACATATTATGTAAGCTATCGTATTGCGTCAAGTTTAACAGTTTTTTAGTCCATTATCTACTAACGTGGGTCACCGATGACCATCGTCACGTGTCAACCGGTTGACGTTCCCTGCCCACTAGCGATTTTTCCATAACGCTATTAACCTGTACGCGATTTTCGGATGATTTCAGGAACATTGTGCGCCGTATACGGAGAAGGAGTGCTGGATCGGTAGCGGCGCTACTAGCGTGTACAAAGTACAGACACTAGTGATGGTCGTTTTGGCGGTGCTAGCAAGGTACTTCACGTAAGCGATTAGGCGGCACTCGTAGCCAGAAAAAGGGGACGATTTCCGTGCATCACGAGCGTCGTGCTGAAACCGGGGCCCCCGTTCGTTCTCCGCTTCAGATTCGCCAGAATATTTTTTTATTTTCCGACGAGCAACCAAGAAGAGGAAAAAAGGAGGCACGCGCACGCGAGCAACGAGTGGGTCGAGAGTATTAAGAGAGGTAGCGCGAAGGAGAAAAAGGAAAAAGGTAACAAAGACAAAGGGGAAGGATGTGGAGAAAGGAAAAAGGAAGGAGACGCAGGACGAGAAAAAGTTAAGGAAAGGGAATAAACCGGCTGGACACGATCAAAGAGAGGCAGGAAGAAAGTTCTCTCGCCACGTTCTCCGCACGCGAACTTCCTCGCCGCGCTCGTGCGGCAACCGTTTCTCTTTGACGGGAAACGCTCGTGGAAAACAAAGAAGAGAACGTGCTTTCGGACACTGCGACGGGCTTAATCATGCAATCAGAAGGCACGTGCGCCAAGGTGGACGTGTTCCATCGTGCTGTCACCACTGCTCTACTATTCGTAGTGCTTCGATGCTCGAGAATCGAATACATGAGCTGGATCGGTTTAAGATCGGATGCTGAACATAGACGCGCCATATCTTGATTACGTTTTAAGTTGTTATTTGTCAAATAGCTGCTCTGTTCGAGTATTGCCTCGCGTGTCGTACTAAAGGAGAGAACAGAAAGCGTGAAGCTGACGTGATTTAATAGGGGAATACAGATGAAAACGAAAGAAATTTACGAGAGACCATTAGAAGATGTCGATACGACACGTTAAATTCTATTTCCAGTTTTGCTATGGAACAGCAGTGGAAAGGAGGAAATGAAAATTACAACCGTGACACATGAAACACTCGATTCCTTGAAAATCTGATCATCGAGTGTTTAATCGTAGATGGACGACGCGTAAAAGCGCTGATACTCGCCTGCTTGGCGCGGAAAAGCCTTTAGAGCTAAGAATAAAACCATTTTCTCATAGCGACGTATAGCGACGAACTGTATGAAGAAAAGGGGAATCAAACGTGGAACGCATCTGTTGGCGATAAACGTAACTCCGACTAGTCAACATTTGCCATATCTGTTTTCGAAGCGCACGCCACTTGAAAGAAACCAGTATATCCTAGATCTTTCTAACGAATACTAGATGTGATTGCTTCGAGTAAGAACGGGTAGAAGGTTCGCGCCGAGGATCGGATACCTCAGAAGAACTCCAATTTCACGAGCAGCTTGATGAAGCTGTGGGAAATCAAGCGGAAATGTTCGAGCAAAAAAAGTGTGGTTCTTCGGTCCATCGAAAAACCGGTATAATCATTCGAATCTAACGTTTGTTTGAAATATGATAATTCGAAAAGTGTATTCAATTAATTGATTTTTCCTATCGTTCATTTTCTATTTTTCAATAGCTGCGACGTTTCAGAGAAAACACTCGCATTCGTTTACCTACATTTTAATGAATCATTAATCGATACAGATACGAGAGCAAATTACGCTAGAAATTTAACCAACAAACGTTCAACTTTATATCAAGAAATGAACGAATGAATAGACTCGAGAGAGTGAAATCACAGGTTTCTATGGGTTCAAACATCTGCGAGATTAAAACCTACGGTACTTTGGTCGCGAATAGCAGATAATAATACAATACCTACTTTCGCTGTTGGATTTACTAGGAGCGTCGTTGCAGCGAAACGAGGAACAAGTATTCGAGAAATAGCATCCTTGTCCCTGCGTTCGGGTCGGGAGCCATGGGACACAGAGGCGTCGGAGAAAATCGACAAACGAAGCTGGTATCGCTACAACGGGCGCTTCGTCTTGTCTCGCGAGGAGCCCTTGTTACAACGAGCGTCTCGTGTACAGTGCTAAGCAAACGTTCGAGAAACGAGGTGAATTGTTGGTCATTGAAAGGGATGACGAAAATGAAGAAAAGTGAAAAGGAAGATGGAGGAGAGAAGAGGGAGGAAAGCGTGTCTTCGTTCAGCGCATAGAAAGACGAAAAATAGCGCAGGAGCTTGTGAAAAGAGATTGAAGGAGGAAAGGAAGAAAAGAGGCGACGAATCGTGAGCTGATGAAAATGTGACTCGTTTTGGTTCTCGAAACACGATTTCGAATAGTTAGAAGCAGCTTCGAATGGCTGAACGTGACAGCGGCGATCACACTGGTTGGTATCTCGGCTGCAGACGATGCGACATTTTTCATCGGTGCGACCTCGGCGAAATGCTGGCGGAACTGTGCTGTTTCAGATGCAGAACGTTCTCTAGTTGCTCGATTGCTTATGCAGTCGACACGCCGCGGGTGGCGTAATCGAAAGGCGGAAAGTGACAAGGAACTGATAGTCTGCAATTGCGTGCGGAACTATTTCTATGGAGATATTCCGGATAGATTTCCAAGGAGAACCTCGCGTCCTAGAAATATCAGTAGAAGTACCAGCTGCTATTAATATGAAACCTCTGAAGAAGTAGTTGTACTTCGGCAGATCCTCACCTCCTTTCGACTATTTCCGCTTTGAGATTATTGATTCTTGTCTTTCATGAGGCGATTTCTAAGATCCGTTTAAACGCTTGTTCTTTGCATATTCTTTTGATGCTTCAAGATCGATCAGCAAAAGACAGTAAAGATATCGGACAGTCGATAAACAATTGACAAGATCGTATTATTGCCTTTGTTTTTATAAAACCATTCGGCCCGTTAGTGTCGTTCGTAAAATCTGTTTAACTTCAAGACGAAGAAAAACTTCATCATAATAAATTGGCATTATTTTGCCTTACTGGAAGATAGTTACCATCAATGTTCCTCTCGGACGCCTTTGATTTTATAGTTGGTACAGAAAATATCCTGAAGGACTGTTGTGTCGATACGAACTATCGTTATTCCCTATGCACCCGATCGAGGAGTGTATCGTGGGTCGTAAGTGAAGTGGAAAGGAAGAGGAAGAAAGGAGCGACGAAGCTTTTCAGTGGCTGGAAGAGGACGCTGTTCTTCCGCTACGTGCTTCGGCTATCGCTGTAAACAGGGGTAGATAGCGAGCCAACTGTTCGAGGGGTCGATTCTCGTGCTGAAAGGGAATTACTTCCAGCGTGGTGGCTCAGCACAAGTCTCACCAGGGGATCTTAAAGTGTTCGAATCGACTTGACGAGCTTTTGCCTACCTACTGACCGTATTTTTTACTGCTGACCATATTTCGTTCTAGAGAACACTGTGTTAATTCTGTTGCTGAAGAAAAGAGCGTGCAACGATAAGCGGTATGACTTCGTTGAAGGAGGAATTAACTATTGAAGAATTTATAATTCGATGTTTATGTGCTAACAAATTGTGTATTAGTGATAGAATATTGTGAAAAATCACTGCCTTGATCACTTAGTAGCACTGATTTTTATTAAAAGGTATCGTTACGACAATATTCTAAAGGGCAGATCTGAAATGAAAAGATGCTTCTTTTGTATCAAAAATTTATTAAACATAGACAATCACAGTTGTGAGTACTTACAAGTATAATTTGCTGTTGTGTCAATGAAGAAGAAAAAGAAGAGCAGTGGAAAATCAACATTGTGACTTATAACAATATATGTTACGCGTTTGAATATAACACGGGCCTATACACTGAATCTCTGTTCAGAAATGTTAAGAACAATATTACCGAGCCTGTAACTAATTCTCAAGTACATCAAATTCTACCCGCTGACGCTTTAAAAATTTTCAATTGTAGAAGAATTTACGTAATGCTACGATCACTGCCCACATTGAATCCAAGAAAATCCAGCAAAATAAACGAATCCTAAGCAGAAAACGAAGCCAATCGAGAAACAAAAAACGTGATTAATTTCCGCATATCGTACAATAAATTGTTGTTATTTCTCGCAACTCTTTTATATCTGCCACTACGATCAAGCTTAAGAAGAAGAAGAAGAAGAAGAAGAAGAAAAAGAAGAGAGGAAAAAGAAGAAGCTGAAACGTTTCTTACAGAGCGGATTGTGGGTCAGTTGCTTTAAAGCCACTTTGTCACACGCCATATTCCTTCTTGGCGAGAAAAAGAGAGAAACGGTTGACAAGATAGGCGAGAAGTAGAAGAGCAATAAGTGATGAGATCGATTTCGCTGTATCGAGCGATATTATATGGCTTCGATGAAAAATAGATGGTTGAAAGAGGCGGCGCAGGTGTATCGGACAACTGTATGACATTGTCTTTCCACATTAAAGATCCGTTTAAAACGGTGCTCTCTCGAGAACGAGTCGTATGATCGTAAAACACAGAGAATACGTTTCCCGAGAGAATTGTTTAACTTAATTTCGAATAACGTGTCTTCTACTGTCTGAAACTTGAACGTAGAGAAGACACGTAGCTCTGTTCTGTATCAATCATACAACGTTTTAAATCTAAAACGCGGAAGAAGAGAAAAAGCGATGGAATCGTTCAAAATTATACGCTGCAGCGATCCGTGGAAATTAATGGAAGCGGCAAAAGGAGAAATGAGATTTCGCCGATTCAAGGAGGAAAATTATTACTCTTCTACAAATTTCCTCGTCAACGATGAGGAAGCAGCGAATATATAGCATGTACGCAGAATGTTCTGAATGATTGGGAAAGGCCGGACACGAACGTGGTGTAATGGAAAAGAGGAGAAGAAATGGATCGGGTGTCAGCTGCTTCGACCAGGTCTGATTTTCGTGCACGTACCATTTTCCTGGTTCAACTCGAAACGCGCTCTAAATAGCAAGCGAAACGCGGACTCGAGAAAAATCACTTTCATCGTCGCACGCGACACGTGACCACGTCCACGGAAAAATCACGGACGAACGAGAATTCCGCTCTTTTGCTACGTGTCGTTTCTATCTTAAACGGGTCCTAAGCCGGGAACGTGGTTACAGTTTGGGAAACGTCCACGATAGATAACCGTGTACGTGTATTATACCAGACAATTTCTTGCTTATTTCGAACGAAATATCGATCGTGTATTATTTCGATAATCGTTTAGAGCAACCTGTTCATAGAAAGGTTCCATAGTATAAAATGGGGAAATTGATCCTTTCTGAAACTTTTATTTTGCAATCGTTTTTTCTATACATTGAGAATTAATTCGAATTAATTTTTGAAAACAGCCGATGATTAACTTTTTGTCAGATTCAGAACATAGAATGAAAGGTATAGGACATATATCGTGGCGTAGATAATTAATTATGCAAACTGATATTTGCATTCGAAGTAAACAAGTAGTAAAATTGTTTGACAAATCCTTTCCATAGTCGAAATTTATACGTGTCTGACGGTCATAATGATTATTAATGGTTTTATATGTCAGATTAATTGAACTTATCGCATAAGCAATTTAAATGAAAGTAGCGTAAAAAGAAAAAGAACTTTTGTAACCATTCATGATCCAAGAATACTGGATTATACTGGATTAACAAAAGGTAGAAGTTTTCCATTCTCTGGAAGATTTTTTAATTATTCAGCTATACTAGTGGATTTATTTTGACTTACAAAAGAGATCAGTTAAGACAGTTCGCGGAACAACACCAACCCTATACGTATAATTATGGTGTTCAATATTTCTTCTATTTCAATATTAGAAAGTAAATTCACATATAATAATTTTATAAACTATCCCTGATATTTTTCTAGTTGTCGTGTACAATTTTTGAATATATGCGGAGAAAATGAAAAATAGAATCAACTTACTATCATTGTTGGCAACTATGTGCTCTCAACGTTCACATTTCCGTGACACTGGTTACACGAATTGAATTCGATAGAAACCGGATTCCAGGTTCCGTCTCTCGCATCTCGCAGAGACATAGCTGATGCGTGTAATTTATGCATGCTTCCATCACGGTAAGCCTTGTGACGTATCTTGCAACGCGTGACAAATAGATCGTTGCCTTTGAAGCCAACATTGTTGATCCAACGACTCGACGTGAACTCAAATCCAAAGTCAGTCAGACGAATTGAGTAACGATAGAACCTGGTACAGGAATCCTATGTGCGACTTATCCCGTTAGTATGAACCGTACGATATCTGTTAAACGTCTTATGTATATCTCACAATCTAATTTGCTTAAAGCTTTCGCTATTATGGAGGATCATTGTCGCTCTTTATGAAGTGACCTCCCTTACGTTACGAGCACGATCCTCGTACGGTTGTCCGCCGCACGATCTTCATATTTTTTTTATCAAAAATGATAGAAAATGTTCGAGTTGTACGATACAAAATATAATTTTCTAGTCCTTTGAATAATTAAAAATTATGAACATGAACATCGTCGATGAATGATATAAGATTCACTATAAACAATTGCGACGAGAATACGAAGAGAGTACTTCCGTATGCGTCAATGATATTTAAAGAATGAAATTTAGTGTATTTTATTCGCAAAAGATAAATTACTAGGATTTTAAGGTAAATGAAATATTCAGAAAAAAATTATTTCGTGGCTAATTAGATAATTTAATATGTAAATAGGTATTGGCATTTATAGCGAAAGGATAATCTCAAAATGTTTAGAACGCTTCTTTCGTAGGTTAACAAGCAGGTTTTTCAAAAAAGATGCGTCATTTTAATGTTGAACATATAGTAACTTAATTTTTTGCGATGAAACTTAATTTTTCATAATTCTTCAGAAAGTTCGCAGTCGAAACGTTGTTTTCCTTTTTTTGCTATGTCAGTATAAACAACTTGCTTGTTCCTTCGTCCAGGATTATTCGACTTGTTATTGATTGCTTTTTGAGAATGAGCAGTAGCGAAAGAACTCTATTAGTAATAATTTATCTTGCTCTTATCCTTAACGATAATTGCTTTATTTTTCTTCCACGGTTACTCAAATTAGCATTATTTCAAGAGTATTTACAATATTCATGTTTATTGATGCGATTATTAGCGAATGTGTCTGCCCTAAATTTGAAAAGAGATTATGTTACTTAATTTCGAGTCAAAAAGTTGAAGCTCTTACAATTTAATTAAGGCTTCCGCATGCAAATCCTACCCTTTTGGGAACAGTATCCTGACGTTTAACATTGAAGCTAGTTTCATTTGAGATCAAGAGACACACTGGAATTGTATCGTCCCTTTATACAGTTCGTGAAAGTTTCGCTTTTGCTTGAACGACGGCGTTGCCGTTCCACGGTGATATTCGACTCGAGTAAAAATAGCCAAGAAACTTCTACGGAAAAATTGTAATAAATGTTTCTCGTGTCACAGTATCAGTAGCCCATAATTTTTATAATTTAGAAAGTTACTTTATATTCGTTCTTAAGTTTCGTTTTCTAATAGACCATTAATTCTTGCAGAATTTGCGAGGTCAAAGTTAACTTTTAATGACGCGCAGTTTGGCATCTGTGACAAAGTTGTAACCAGGCTACGCGGCAAAGAAAGATGGAATCCAATATTTGTTGTTTGTGTCAATAGAAAGATAGAGGTGGAGACTGCAGTAAGGGAAATGTTTCGTGTAAATAATCTCCTTGTACACATGTGTAAATAATGCTACCAGTTTCGAAGAGATACTTCAAATATAAACATCCGCACGAACGTGAAATGGTGAATATTAATTGAACATATGGGTGATACGAGTGATCGAAGAATATTTCGTATTATTAGTTGGATGTGAAGTAGCATAATATCGAAAGATATCATAATTTAGAAGCGTATCCGATTTTAAATTATTTTACGTTGTTCATCCAAATATACGAAGTTATATGGAGATTGGAATTTTAGTACACGATTTTCTATTAATTATTCATCGTGTCAGATCTCTATTTTAATTTGACAATTTTCAACCCTTATATATTAAAATAAAAAAATCGAATAAAATATTCAAGAGAGAACATTTCTACTAAAAACCGGTGTTATTATATTAAACGTTCGAAATGTATAAAACAATCAAATAAGATTTCCACTCGATAGCTATTAGTTTAAAAACAGAAATTATAAAATATAATTTAGTCCCTCGATTCACGTCAGTATTTATTTAATCGTATTTGCTCAAAATTTTCGTGAAAGGAAAAATCAAAGCCTGCGAGCTTGAATAGGTAGAAACGCAAAGAGAGACAAGAACATGGCAGCTGGTCTTTCATCGAGTCAGAGCTGTAATTTAGTATCCACATTCGTGGACATAGCAGCGTAATTACCGCGGTGGTTAATTGACGCAGGCAATGCGTGGCTGCTCATCATACGAGCGGCGCCATAACATCGAATCCCTGTGGTTTCATCGGGATTCATTTTTGCGGTCACCCTGTTATTCCTCATTAAACCTGTTCAAGCCTTTCCCTCTAGCATAATCGATGCTAGATCGATCCATGGAACATTTAACGAACTTCTGTTCATTAGTGCTTCAAGTGTATCTGTATTTCGTAATCTTCTTCTACTTTTGTTCTACGATAGTAGGATTTTGGAAAGGATTTGTTCAGACGAAAATATAGCATAGGTGTGAAGTATATAAATTTTATACTTTTTAAGACTAGGCTGTAGATGTTTATGCATTTATTGGGAAATTAAAATACTTAAAAATGAAGAAAATTCAAAGTAAAATACTATTATAAAATATTATATACTTTGTAAGTGTTATTTTATAAATAAAGTAATTTATAATTAGATACGATTAGAGAACTAAATGAATCTGTAACTTTTACTTCTTTGATCGTGTTGAGGAAAATATAAATTTGTATAAACATTTGCAGTCTGTCTATAAATTACTATTATTCTAGTCACGATATTGAACACGATAATTTAAATGTAATAGATTCGTTTTTTAAGGAAGCTAGTTACTGGTGATAGTAATTGAAAAAAAGAACTATTTACGACTGGGTCTTTCTTTTAATTGGAAAAGATCGTCGTATACGAAATTATTTATATATAGCGGGTGAAGAAATTATTTAAAATTATTTATTACATTTGTGTGGTTTCGTTTCGGTTTTTTTACGAATGAAAAGGACGCTTTCCCATTTTTTGCAACATAACGATCACGTTTATCGACAGAATTATCGAGTAATTAATCGATAATTAAAACGTATCGGGTGCCTTCATTTATTTATTGGCTTAAATTTTTCATGTAAAACTGCTAGTCAGGCATTTGTCAGATTTGTATAAATCATTTTAGAAAATGTTTTATTATTATGTCGGTACATGCGGAGTTGCTTTTAAAAATCTAATAAATTAGAAATGTTTTAGTATTCGTTCCTACAATTCCAAAGCGTTTTTTAAAAAATTGTTACATGTTATAATTTCTAAAAAAAAAAGAATATACGAGCAAGCTCAAATTTTGAAACAAGCATATTTGACATGAACGAAACAAATAATAGATATATTCAGAAAAGAAAAAAGACATTGTCGAGGGACAAGATAAAATTATAATTAGTGATTATAATTTTTATCATTACGTACAAAGGAATACAAGTAAAGACACTCACTGTCTTCAATATTTTCACGACTTGAAATCCAATAACGAATTGCTTAATATCGGCATTAAGTATTTCCCACCGAATTCTCGTGTTAATCGAAGAGAGATGATATATTCACGATATGGACTTTAGCGGTAATACTATATTCGTTGAGTCATGATTTTTTAATACACTACAATGCAATGTTAATTATTATATCATAACTTCGTTATTTTTATGGAAAAGACATTCGCCTATCATTAACCTGTTAATTAAGAACAATTAGTTAAGTTGTCATTGCATCATACTTGCATAGCCATTATTTTTGTAATTATAACAACGTTGTATCATTTTTACATTTTTCACAAAATTATATATTATCACTTAAAATGTGTGGTAAATTATAATTTTCGTTTATTTCTGTCCGTAAGTCACACGCCTAATGTCCTTAAGATGGAAAAAAGAACGTTTTAATCAAAAAATAAAATCTATATTTGGTAATTACTATTATTTATGTTTAAAGATTGTTGACTTATTTTAATAAATATACTACATATAAAATTGGCATAAAATAACATTTTTTATATAATTAACGTTTAATGGCGTTGATTTATGTAAAAGTAGCAAGTGATTTATGGGCAAAAATAATTCTTCAATTAACAGATTAACACACACTTCGAGCGATCAATTACGAATCAATTACGAGGTAACAATAATCGATCGTACGCGAACATGTGAAACTAAAGGGAAGAAACGATACGTAAGAAACGACAAGAAAAAGCATGCATTTCGCGAAACATTCTGTGGTCAGCAATTAACCGCGTGGAAATACAAAGTAATCCAAGAGCTTCGTTCACTGTTCTCGCGTATCAAACTTGAACGAGTTGAGAATGCGCGCAAACAGCTTTCCACGGAATTGTATCCGAAGCTTTAACGACTAGTTTAAATAATGCGATTCGTGGTTTCTCGAACGGGAAGAACGATCCTTGCACTTTTCCTATTCGAATTGATTTTTCGCGAGAAACCCTCCTTCGATTAATTTATTCTCATCGTCTATTTATTGCTTTTTATTCTACCGTGCCACTGAATTGGGGAATTAGGATTTACTAGTAAAATATTCAAATAATATTTCGTTATAATTATCGTACTTCTGGAGTGGAAACATAACATAAGTGGAAATATAACATTTATTTTTCTATTTCTTCTTTTTCTTTCTCTCTTTCTTCTTTATGTGGAACCGTGTGTTTGACTGACACGAAAATATTAGCACGACTGGAGGGACTAGTAGAAGTGTTACGCGTTCACAGAAGGTTGTTGTAAGTTAGGGGTAAAAAGTGACAGAACCTAGATCCCCATGCTATCACGCATACGTGTCAGGTACAGCATGTGAAATTCATGATTTCTCCATAGCTCAAAATTCTCGAGCCTCGGATAATATATATATATACACATACGTAGTCCATGTGTCAATTAGCACTCCTTTGACTCGATATAATTATCGCAGTTATCTTTGCATTAATCAGTTCCCAAAAAGCAGTATCCCACCTTTATTTCTACTAAAAATATATTAAATCGTTTATGTATAAAAGCTCTTAAAATCTTAAAAAGAGAAATAGAAAAGTAATCTGGAATAATGTTACTCTATTAGTACATTACTATGATTCTTGGTATTATCCAAAAGGAAGAAAAATTGTTTCCTACTTTTGCAAAATGGAAACATGGAGCACGATAATTATCATAAACGAAAAGGAAATAAATTCTAGTCGAGCACTGTCTTTAGTGGCAAGGTAGTAATAACGAAAGGGTGTTTAAGCGTTAAGAAGGTGGGATGTTCCTCGAGTCGAGAACGATCGCAGTTATCCTGATTATTTTTGTACCGTGTACATATTGTAGACGAAGATGATTAATTAACTGGGGCCAGGATGAAGCTTAAAAGCTTTTGTACGCCACTCGTATGTATTTCCCACTATCTTCGTCGATTTTTAAACTTAACGTTCCTTTCCATCGTCACCGTGGTCCCTTTCATAAACGAAGAAAAAGGAAACAATGAGATCGCGGACGATACGATCGATACTCGTCTCGCGATAAAACGAGTCCTGGTCGTAGTTACGTTATTATTTAGTCATGATAGTCGTGCTCGACCCATTATTATTATTATTATTATTACTATTATTATTATTATTATTATTATTATTATTACTGTTACTATTATTACTACTATTATTAATGTTATTAATATTAATAGATTTGTATATAAGAGGTACTATGTTGATTTTCTAATGATTTAGAATTAATAGAGAAAAAGGGGAAAAAGCGAAGAATGGTGTTGAATGTCTTCGATAATTTTGTAACTTAGAGAAATTAGTAGCGTTGAAAAAGTTGGTGAGACCAACATGCGTGAGAATGGAAGAGTAATTAATAAGTAAATCGTTGTTAATTGTACTGAAGTAAATTGATCTGATAACGTTGAAAAAGTATTTTTGTTCGAAGAATAATATGTAATCGATTAGTTTGAATGCAACCCGCTTGTATATATCGATTGTAACTGATCTATCATATGGTGTATGTTGTGATTCGGAAACTTGGGGTTGGAGTCCTACGAGTATTATTTTAATTCACGCATGATGCTTAGGATGAATTATATTTTTGATATGGAATATATTTATTAATTTCTATCAATTGGCATTGCGGACTTTATTTTTTCTCTCAACTTTCATATTTGCTAATATTTATTATTTTTTATTTAAATAAAGAATTTCTTCGAAGATACAAGCATATTTATTATATGTGTTTAATCAAAACCAATATATCATTTATCACGCATACAAACATACACGTACGTTCATAATTCTTTACGTACATATTATCCCAGAACCTGTATGTTTCCCTAATGAGAACGTCACTGAAATTTCCATTCGTTTGTTGAAGATAAGTTCGTTCATTTAAGAAGCAGCTGAGTGATTGCAGTGGATCTATAACTTATGCCAATATTTGAACGGTTTTAAGTCTTTTTGTATACTTTGTATATCGTTCTTGATCGAAGGAAAAAAGAAATATATGAGGACTTGTTCTCCAGAGATGCATCCATATATCGTATAATAGAATGTTTACCGTGTAAAGTCGTTTCAGTGTGTGTACACTAAGTCGGAAGTCTATTTTTGAAAATCATCTAGTATGTAGCCACGAGAAAACTCAGTTTTGTTTACAAGGTATAAATCTTGATAAAATGAACATCTGTCTACCAAGGATGTGTACGCAGCTCCTTAAAAAAAATTAGTAGATGCTCATTTACAAGGTAGTTTCACGTAAGTATATACATATACAGCACGTTTCATTATTAAAAGACGATGGACCATGCGTTAAATATTTATCGTTATAATTACGCGTGAATAATATGTATGCGAATGAACTCGGTTGTTTTGAGAGAAAACGATTGCATAGTTTTGAAAAACAATAAATAAGTTTCAATTTAAAATAAAATGTAGTGAAACGATTTCTACAAATATATTTATTGCATCATTATTTTACATTATTCTAAATTTATTACGATCTTAAAAAAATATAAAAATTACGGATTATATGGCACACGTTCTTTCTAAATATCGAATTCATTTTCGAGTTGAGGAACAAAGGACGCGCACAGTTCGAAACGACATACAGAATAATAGGGGTGGATTTGTTGAATGACTGGCTGGTATTGAGTGTGTAAAATTTCTGAAAAGTTCAATTAACCGGAAATACGTGCGTATATTTTCAAAACTTGAATTATAGACCCTGGACGAAAAATTGAGTGTGGATTCGAACGAAGAGTTATGGTCTCGCCAACTTATTCGTATTTAATCGTCGCTAGTTCAGTACATGTATATAATAGCGCACTGGATTATGCGAATGCAGAGAAAATAACGAGGAGAATGCGTTAATATCGCGATATATCGTTCGTAGACATTTATTGTTAATTATTATTTGTCTGATAGATGTCTAAGAATGATTATGGTTTGTAAAGAGAGATGACAGAGAATGTCGTTATTTGTATTATTATAAATACATGAAATTTGTTCAATATCGTCGTAACCTATCGTGGAATAAATTTTTCTTGCCGACGGTGATTTTATCCGTGTAAAAAAAATCGATCGAACGTTGTCCTACAGCGATTCTGAGACAAAGGAACGAATCGAGCGGTGCGTGGCTGTGAAATCTCGTGGCTAAAGAGATTCGGTTAATTTATAAAATATCCTATGTTAGCTAATATGATTAAACCAATTAAAATTCAAATATAAAAATTGGTTAATATTGACACACACAAGGCTGACGTGGTCAACGTTGTATCTGATATTGAATATTGGTAAGACGTTCGTACAAGAGTGGGATAATAGGAAAAAGTATAAAAAAATATAATTAATGGTGTTGATTTAAAATGTTCGTTTAAAATTAACGCATTAGCGATAAATAATTTTATGAAGATCCTAAAATACAAAGTTAGCTAAAATAAGGCATTTCAAGATTTACTTTCGAATGACGTTATCAACTCTTGAACTGGACTCCGTATTTTATTTTATTCGATTCTTTGCTGTTCTCAATATTCTGTGACATTATAATTTAATTTCAAACAATTTTTAATTTAAATAATGAACCTTTTTATTTAATTCAAAAATACGTCAACGTAGGTAAGCTATTGGTTACAAGGATATAAAAATATAATATTGAAATCACAAAGAACTTTCAAAAATAGGTTACTCGATATAAATCAATCGAGATAGAATGTGAAATGCTACTCAAACCGCAAAAGTTAATTGATTTAAATACAAGTACTCCTTCTTTACTGAAAGTCGCTGATAACTGGCCTGCCTGGCATTATTTTGCTCGTCTACTACGTCTGTAGTAGTTAAATTAGAAAATTAATTGGCTCTTTAAAAATCGTCTTGTAAGATCACACGATTTTCCCTTCCTGTCTCGATACACAGTGTACTTCACATAATCTTTTTCTTTTTCTACTTCTCTATAATTTTCGAATATACGATGCATGAGAGTGGAAGGAACGAATATTCTGTTCACGAATAACAGTTGGAACGTTAGTTACGGAACTTCAGAATCGAACGAGTTAAAGGAGATAATAACCAAGTACTGAACGTTGGAGGATCGCTGACAACAGATCCTAAAGTAAGAGAAATGTACATGAAAATCTCGAATAAGCGGAGAACTTAATTCCGCAATGTATAGAAGCTATTTATCGTATGCGTTAACTGTGCACCAATTATATTTACGATCGTTGATACGGATTCGTTTTTGCGAATGAACGTATCCTTACTAGTGTTTGCGCGTGAGAATGTATAATAAGCATGTACGAGCGTGTCCTCTGTATTTATAGGAAAAGGATGATAGCTAGTAGCGAAGGAAGAGATAAATCGTACATGTGCGTCGTTAAAGTCGTTCGTATTTTCAGCACCGAAGTGTATTATCGTTCGCGAACTTCAAGCCTGTACATTTTATTTGCGTCGTCGTTGTTTTTGAGAGAGAGAGTGAGAGAGAGTGAAAGAGAGAGATAGCAAGCATATGAAATGAGAAAGAAAGAATGAACTACGTGGCGCATCGCGATTATTTCGTCTGAAGAAATGTAGAATCAGACATGACAAATAAAGAGAAACGAGAGTCGATTGTAGTTTGTGCGCGTCCAAGAAACGACAGTATGAGAATGGAAAAGAATATTTATTTGTAAAATAATCGAAAGAGAAAGAGAGAGAGAGCCCTGTAAATAAATCTCGTTTACGAACTGGAAAGTTTGGGACGGAATGTAAGATAACTTAATACATTCGAAATAAAAATCAATTATTTTTCTTTAATCGTGTGATACCGTTCTTTATACCTGTTGCACCGACTTAAATTTTGAATTTTCGAACACTGCAAGGTAATTTTTTTCTTATGAATTTGTGAGAAGATATTATTTTATAAATATTTTATCAAACATTTTCGTAGAAGAGGATGACCAACGAACTTGGTTTAATTTTTAATAATTTTGTGCTTTGGTTCCCTGGATTACTTGGTTATGAATCGTAACGAGTGACAAACAAAAGATAATGTTTCAAGTAACGCGTAACTAAATTTAGTGTAATATTTTTGTTACAAGAGTTGGTTTTGAGAAAGCAATATCGTGTTAAAGATCAAATTGTATTAAACTGATCAGTGTCAAGTCATCTGTGACTCAATTAATTCTTTCAAATTACTGGCGAATAACTAAGTTCTTTATGATTTAAATATAAATGAGATTTTGTAAATTTACTTAATAAATTTCCGTTACTTTGAGCGTTCTGTGTAATTAATTTAAAGTTATTCATGTCACTCGATCAAAGTTGAGAACGGGATAAAAGCCAAAGAACGAATCTGCTAAGAAATCATGCTCTTACTATTATAATTATTTTCAACTATAACTAAATTAGATTATTTTTGCAAATTTTATGCTACATATAAACAAAACGTTGTAATTACAATTAAAATTATGATCAGAATATCAATAGTTAATTTTCGGAAGCAAAATAATATTTGATCGTCCAAATAGGACAAATAATCAACGTCAACCGCATTGAACGTCATTCACCAAATAAAGGTAAACCGTTGTACAAATTCAACAACTACAATGTGTACATTTTACTTCAAACAAATTAAGCTATAATATGTGTTAAGCATAATATTTCACCACCAATTATACTGGTAATTTATGCAAATTCATATATTTATGAATACAATTACAGAAATAGAATTTACATAGAGATTTGTTTAACCTTATTATTATAAGGGATTATTCACCTCGATATTTTGTATATTTTTGCATATGACGAGTATTCTATACATTTTTGTACGTTTAAATATCATATAAATGCATAAACATCCGGAGTCCAATTATTGGAATGTCGATCTTGGTTAACCCAGAAATGCCTGCACTCTCTGAAAAAATGATTATCAAATATCTAATTCTATTTTGTCATGGAAGAATTTTTAACGATCTTAGAATCATTAGAAGATCACAAATTTATAATTTAATTAGACAGAAGTTCGCGACAGAAGTTGTAAAACTGAAGATCGCGATTGTCTAACTTTATCTAGAACTAAGTATCTTGTTACTCAAGAAGCTCTTTATTTTCAAATTCTTTATCGTCTGAATCCTAGGTCAGTTTAAGATGGATCTTTTACGCTGATAGAAGATTTACGATGTCAGCGCAACAATTAATATTTCAATATTAAACGTATGTACTAGTACATATTTTAACTAGTAAAATGTAAAAGTATTATTGCTATATGTTTTAACAGACAATTTAGATTTATAACGTGGTAATTTCATGAAAAGTTAGTAAGTGATGTTTCGACGAGTAATTACTAATTCATGATTAATTTACATAGTGTTAATTATGGATCGAAATGTCAGAATACTAAGGTATATATCGGTGATAGTATATACACATACATAGAGGAAAAAATTCTCGTGCCAACATTCTCTGTCGTCGCAATAATTTCTCCGACGATTACGCTGTTCGATTTAAATCTGCCCCTTAAAATCGACGATGAGGGGCGAAGAAATAAAATAATAAATGTCTCTATTCGTGCCGTTATTAAAAAACAATATCGACCAGCAAAAAGTACAGCGGGACAAAGCGAGTAGACCCTGAACGACCAGGCCGATAAAATACGCTTCAGACGCGCTCGAAATCCGTCCCCGAATAGGTTTTTCCCCCTCTGGCTATTCTCTTCGTTGCCTCTCTCTTTTATTTCTTTTTTTCTCTCATTGGAGTTGGTAACGTTTCGTTCGCAGGTTTATCCGGCGTTATGCTGTCGCGCGCGTGACACCGCTCGAAAGTCGAGGCCGGCCCCGTTAATTTACGAGTTTCCCGGAGGTATTACAACAAATCCGCGATCGAGAGACAAAGGCGAGCCTGGCGATTTTCACGCGCGCAAATATATCGATCCAAAGTTTAGTTAATCGCCGGAAACTGCCACCCCCGCGGGATGCCGCAACTGGCTAGAACCACCAGCGGAACGTACAGGCCGTATCAAACCTGACGTTACTGATGGTTATGGGGCGAGAGCGGAAAGTGCGTAGAGGGCGTAGAGTGTATTCACCGATTGGACGAGTAGAATGTAGAATGTAGAGCGATGGTTTGTTGGAAATGGAAGAATGATCGAGGAACGAGGATTGTATTGTGTGACAAGTTTTATGGTGGTACGTGCTTTGTTTCTCTTTTTTTTTTTTTTTTTTTTTTTTTTTTTTTTGTTATTAAATGATGATTTATGGCACGAGGAAGTGTTTAGAATTTTTTTAGGACTCTGTTAGTTTAGGCTCCGTAGAGGAGATATGGAAGAGTACATAGTCGATTGATTGACAGGGTGGGAAGGGAGAGCGACTGGAATTTAGGGTTTGGTTGATTGGAAATCATAAAGAATAATCAAGGAACGAAAATTGTATCGTGTGAGTAGTTCTGTAATGATAGAATACGTACTTTGTTTCTTTTTGTTAATTGATAACTTAGGGTGTAGGGAAAGATAGCGTTTTAAGGATTTTTTAATATTCTATTAACTTAAGCTGCGTAGTAGAGGAGATACAGAAGAATACGTAGAATTGATCGACTGACCGCAGAGAGCAGAATGTAGAGAGTTGGTTTATTAGAAATGGCAGAATGATCGAGGAACGAGGGTTGTATGGTACGATGAGTTTCATAATGGTAGAGCACGTATTTTGCTTGTTTTGTTTTGCTGTCGATTGATAGTTTATGGTACAGGGGAAGTGTTAAGGATTTTTGAACGTTCTAATAGTTTAGGTTGCACAGATGAGATACGGAAGAGCAGTTATGTAGGATGGATTGACTGATTACACGAACAGGATTGGTACGTAGGGCTTGGTTTGTTGGAGATGGAAGAATAATTGAGGAACGATGATTGCATTGTGTCAGGAGTTTTGTAATAGTCGAGCACGTACTCCGTTTACGTTTTGTCGTTGCTAATTGCTAACTTATGGCGTAGGGAACGGTAACATTTTAAAGAATTAAAAAAATTTTAATTTTTGGCTGCGTAGAGGGGAGTCCTCCGACTGATTGAGCGAGTAGAATGTAGGGCGTTGGTTTAATGAAAATGGAAGCATGATCGAGGAAAAAAGATTGAATTTTCTAACAATTTCATAAAAATAGAGCACGTCTTTTCTGCTGATTTCTAATTTATAATGCAGAGAGAGGTAGTATTTTAAGCTAACCTATTTTAAATATTTTTTAGCTCTTTAACTAATTAATTAATTTAGGCGACGTTTTATCTAAATTACGTGTATTTCGTGCTTTATGTTATATTACCTTATATATATACGAATTATCCAAATTTTGTCAATAAATATGCCAATCATCTACATTTTATTATACTTTATGAAGTTAAAAGAAGGGATGGGTAATATAAGCGAACTTTTACTTTGTTAGAAGCTATTTTATGGAGGCTAAATTTTTTAACTTTATAACAGGCTAACAGAAGCGGGTTTTTTTTTAAACTGCACAGGACGATATTATCGATTTCCATTCAGGAGGTGACACGGGATGAATTCCGTAACCTGATATCATTCATTGGGAAATGATAATGTCAATATTTGCATTCCTCGATGTTCGATAACTCATATATTTAACAAAACTTGGTGGCATTATTCGACCTGTGAACCAAAGGTGTATTGAAATTGAATACGCACCGTATTGATACAGACACTCAGCTGTGTTAAATTAGATTAACAATACGAGTCTTATTACTTGCGCAAGCGAGCGAACATGGAAATCAGTGTTTCTACTATGTTATTTGGAAAGCGTTTAGTATCAAATTAATAATTTTTTCTCAGTGTGTTCTCTTCCCACGCATGTTACATCGTTGCCCTTCAGTTTCCTATTAATTCATAGCAATTATTTGATATTAAATATATGGAAACCCCGAAAAAGGGGTTCTACAGCATATTTCGATTAAAATTGAATTAACTATAAAGTATGGTTCTACAGTGCCTGTTTTGATCGTATTAGTTCACCAGAAGGCTATGCAATGTTTAACTCAAGAAGTACGTTAGAAATTAGATGGTGTGTTCTAAAAACCGTTTTTCCCCCAAAATATGCTAATGTATCTTAGACCCTCGAGTCATTTCCATTTTAAATATTCCGTAAAATATCCCGGTTTCCATTTCATAAAATGGTAGAATATAGATAGACTATTTCCAGTTTTAATAGACAATCCTTGAGAATACATAAATATCTAACATTAAAAAATAATCTGATATTCGGTAAGCTTATAATGTGCATTGACAGAGATGAGCATCATTCAATAAAATATTTGAGAAATTATTATTTGGATAATATATCGTCTTATGTGGCTGGAGGTTATTTTGAAATGATTCTTTGAAATTACTAAGAAAATGATCATTTCATGAATTATTTTATTATTATTATACAAATTGTCTTATATATAGCTTTGTTTTATATATTTTTTCAATAGATAAATAATTAAAAAGTTTTATTTCGCGCAAAATAGATGTTTCATTTTTGATATTCTGGGTCATCGGTGGTGGCACGAAACCTGTTAATTTTAATTAGAAATTCTGTCCGCTTGTACAAACAAATCATATGTACGGTATCTCCTGAGGGAAAATTATTACGTAATAACATTTCCCCGAGTAAATTATTATATCGAGATTTAGGTATCAATTAGTTTTATTTTTATGTTTCAATTACCTAAACTCTAAATTATAATTAGAATTGCTATAAGTTAGTGGTACGTTTTATCATCCTTTGTAGTGGAACAATTTTAGTAATTTTAGTTACATGATTACAGTTCTCTTATTGTTTATAACCATGTTGTTGTTAAGATACAAATAAAATTATTTGGAGAATATAATCACTCACCTATTGGATCATCGATTAAATTAACGTAATAAAATTATGATCTGAATTATTTTTTATTTTGATTACTTGAAAATTATAATTATAATTATTATTATCTTCTGTGCTCTTTAAATTAATTTTATGTTTCCGCGGGTATTTAATTTCTCTATTCTTTCGACATTCATTTTCGACATTTTTATACCCTTCACTTTTCTCAATATGTTCATTTTTTAAATATCGGAATTTGAAGGATTCCCCGACACAGGAATTATCTTCACTCGTTATTAAATACCTTACTTTTCGATTAAGCTTACTGGCTTAAGAAAGATAGTATACTTAACAAACTTTAGAAACGTTCCAGTCATCTTATTCTTTTAACGTTTAATCCTCGTTGAATACGAGTGTTATTGAATTGTCTGTGTAATTTTTTTGAATAAATATCTCTGCTTCAAGAGGTCGATCTATAGTACTTCCCAAGTGTACAATAATGCTTTTGAAAATATTCTACCTTCCGATTCTAAAACCAAATCCCTGGAGGACTTCACATCCACCTTTCCGATGCTGGTGAATAATGGTGGAATTTCCTTCGGGCTGTGAATCCTCGCACCTATCTCTGAGAATTGCTGAAAACTCGCTTCTATTTTATATTGCGAGAACCTCTGAGTGCATAATATCTCAGACTGTTATTGAAAATAAAAAGACTGGAAAACTCTGAATTTGGAGAAACATATTTTATACAATTATTATTTCAAGATTGCAATAGTGGTAGTAGTATTATTTTATTTAAGCGTTCTTTCCGAGAAATGGATTCTTCGGTTTCTCTATTTTCTGTACCTTACGCTCCATTTATTTTTACTTAATCTGTTCAATGTTCTTATTGTACCATTTCACATTATATTAAAGTTTCTAAAAGTTTCATTCTATTATATTGCATTATATTACGTTTCTTCATGTCCATTGTGCATATGCTTACAGAGCCGCTAAAAAAGTATACGAACAATCGCATATTCTTGATAGATCGTAATTTAGTTAGAAAATGGTTATTTAGTTAATAGTTTAGTCACAAATAGATAGTTACAGGACGAATGTATCCTTTATTAAAGCAATCCTAGAATATTACAATATGATAAAATTGATTTGAGTTCATTGGTCTCGTATACTCAGCTCTTCGATCATCAATTTATACATCAGAAAAAGATAAATTATTTCCAAATTGATAGAGAGATTATTGTGATTAATTCGAACAATGACACGCGTTTTCAAAATCGGTTAACGCTTTGACAAATCGTATAAACAAATTTAAAATTAATCGCGCATCTAATTTTAAATATACAGTTTATGGTACACAGGTTTATGATACACCTATGTTGATTCCATAAGAAAATAGTAAGTTCTGACCATCAGTTTGCTATTAATATATGGATATTTAATATTCATGTTTGAATACAAATCGACCAAAATTTTGCATATATTTATAAACAACGGTGTATATATCTATTTTTACCAATTCTTATTTTCATTTCAAGATATTTATACCATATTATTCCAACAGACTATGCTTTATTTGTAGCTTAAATAAAATATGCTCAAATATGATTTATCTGTGGAATATTTTCACAATGTTTATTCAGCTTTTGTCAACAATGAAAAATATGTTCCAAAGGTCGAATAAACTCCCGATGAAAGACAATAGTAATTTTAGACTCACAGATTAAGTTGTTTGAAATTCAAAGTCGTGGTGGCTTGGATTACGCTACGCAGATGACAAAAATTCATTGCTCTGTTTGTTTCCAATCTGTGCCGTTTTCCTAACAGCAACTGCGTTGAAATACGAACTTCTTTCTTTCATGACACTCGAGTAAATCTACACGAGCGTACTTCGTGATACGCAGCGAATGCAAAGCAATACAAAATACGGTCATACATTTTTCATTATATGTCCCTCCGCCAGTTGAAAATTTGGTTTAAATTACAGATAAAAATTGAAAGTCTTGTTTCATTTTCGTTAAAGAGGAATTCCTTTGTTGAATTCCTCCTAACCGATATTTCATTGCATCTTATTCTCGACTTGTTGCTCTTCGATTAATTCAATGTCGGTAATTATCAATTTTAATATCAATTTTAATAATTTTAATATTATTATTATAATAATTTAGTTTAATTATCAATTAGAAGATTATTCGTGATATCATGAGAGAGTACTAGTTAACTATTTAAACTATATATTCTAAATATGTAATAAATTAATATTATTTATTATTGTTATTCGTTACTTGTTTTACGTAGTCCTTCCCTTTTGGGTTTGGACAAACTTCTGTTTTTATATTATATTACATTATTCTTCAATTTTTCTTAAAATTTACATTACACTTCACATACAACAGACCACAAAATATGGAATTTTAAATAACAATATACATCTTATAATGGGTACAAAATTAGTTATATTATTATTAGTAGTATTTACTATTGGTATATTATACTAGTATATATTATTAGTACACTAATATATAATAACAACACATTAGTAATGTACTATATGTGCAATTATATGCAACAGTTAGCATCCAGAAGTCGAGTGAACTTACAGTCTTTTTTTTTAATTGTTATTTCAATTTGTATCTTTCATTGTGTCATATTTAGGCCAATCTAAAATTCGGAGTTTCATTTACAAACCCCAGGTATTGTTGTAGAACAATACTTTACTTTTAAATAAAAAATTTTGTACGACTTATGATACGAATGAGTTGATCTCAACGTGTCTGACGTATCGTTCACTTATACTACTTATGTGACGAAAATCGATGTTTGTGCTACTGCTCGTGGCTTAAACGTTTATTAAATAGTTTAAATCGACTAAAAGAAGTTTTCTATGGACTTTTGAATTTATTGTCTCTTTTTCATTTTTATTGTTATAAATCTGGATATGATTTTGATGAAACATTTGTTATGGTTTAAAGATTCATGTATCAGAAGTATATTGTTTATCGTAGAGTAACATATTGAGAAAAATATTGAAATTATTTTTTATGTGAATGATGTGGCATATATTATATTGTAATATATTCTGAAAAATATCTCTGTATCGAAAAATGCTTATATATAATTGAAACCATAATTAACTTTAATTAATTATTCACTAATTTCCACTTTTTAACAGTGCAGTGGTATCATTACAAGAATCATAATAGGTTAATATCTTATATCAAATTTATTCTAGTTATGTAGAGGAAATGTAAAATTTTAATTAAAGATAACACATACAGAAAGTTAATAATACTTAGCGTTTTTGAAATTCAGCTTTATGTACACAAATAAAGGAAGTGACTTTTAATTTTCTTCTGATTCCACAATTTTCTGATTACGCTTAGGTCTTCTTTTCCTTATCTTGTTCTCAGTTAATTCTTTCCAAATTTAATTTCTCGCCTATACGAAAACTTCCTTATATTTTCATATCTAATTACATAAACTTTTCCAACCTACTTGAAAACTAGATCAGAAATGTTTTATGATACTTTAATCCAAAGTATATTAATATTTATTCTAAATATCTTGCTGAAGCGCATAAAATTTTTTTTATCAGTTCTCTAACGTAATAAACAAGATGCGATAATGTAAAACATTTGTCGCTATCTTTCCTGTTTCGAAATATGAAGTTTTCAATTTTACAAACTTTCTACGAACCAAGGTAGGAAAGATTGTAATTGAAAAAAAAAAAGAAAAAATGAGAGAGGGAGATCTAGCCAGGATCTCATCGTGGCTTATAATAAATATAACTTAAAGTTTAAATATAAGTTTAATTTTACTTTGGTCTACAGTTTCAATCCACGAGATTGAAAATTATCGAAGATGATAATAAGCAATCAACTGCGGTGTGAGTGATTCATTTCAGAGAGTCATAACATTTCAGGAATATCAGAAACTCATTATTGATTATTGTATATAGCTAGAATATTTCTATCTTCTCATTTGCACATGACTTACCGAAAAATGATAATGGCGTAGGTCAAAATTTAATGAATTTGAACGCGGTCACGTATTGCAGAAAATGCCTGAAAATAGACTTGTCACGTTTTCTTCGTTTTCTGGCCTTCAAATATTTTCACGTTCGAGATCCCACCACGCTTATTGTTAGCCAGACTCGTTGCGAGCGTTCACACCAAACTTTTATTCCCACACAGGGATTACTAGAAAGAAAATATCGATCGTGGAATTCGTTCCTGAATCGCATTGTTTCAGGTCCGAAGCTTCTCTCCTTTTTCATCCTTTTGAGTACATTACACGTGTTAGTCGAAATCGAGCGTTACGAAAGTGGTGCGTCCTAACGTACGCCCGAATGATGGAATTTCCAGCTTCCGGACCGTTTGTCAAAAAAGGAAATCGTAGCTGATTTCGTTACTTGGATTGCGAGGATGCCACGCCGTGTAACTTTCAATGGAGTTAGTTCACCGTTGATTACGTTACAACTCGAGCGCCCACTCTATGGCGCTGCCTCATAGACGCGAGTTAGACGCGTTGATGTAAACGGTACGCTTCCATGCAACGGTCATTGTAAAGCAATGTGCACCTGTCCACGAAACAGCAGCGAACCGTTTTCGTTGCTACGCGTTTTCGTGATGAAGACCGACGTTAACATTGTCAGTAGCGAAACGCTATACGTTGCAGCTATAAACGAATGTAGCGATATAGGATGAAAGCGTCTTTCTCATCGCTCGACATTTTAATAATGTTACAAAGAGCATGTCTTACTGTACGCTTCGTAGACCGAACACCGACGTAGACGTATCGTCACGTTTAATAGACTACGCTTACGCTTCTGTGAAACGACGCTTCGTGGGTAGTGGGCCTATGTCTTTTATTCGCAGCGGGATTCAGTGGACCGACCGGGATTGTCGTAGGGAGGAGCATACAACCTGGTCATGGTATCATTCACGCAACGAGCGGACGAGCCTGGTCATGGTTTCCAGCGTGAATGCGGACGCGTTTGATTAAACGTAATCTCGTGATGGGATCGGGAAAAGTAAGATTGAATGCAGCACGAGTCTCCAGGCATTAACCCCCTTTTCCTTCCACGATGGATCGTTTTGTGTTACACAGTTAATCAATTCGTTGCTCCCGTTATTAGAAATTCCTCTATCAGTCAGGCTTTAGTTTACTTTATTTACCTTTCCTACCTTTTACGTTTTTGCTTGTTCTTGGGGTTTTCTATGATGCCAAGTACATACTGAGACGTGTAAAAATAAATAAAGCTTGGAGATTTTTTTTTTCGTATGTAATTACAGAATGAAAAGTTCATTTTGTTGGATGAGATCCATGGAATTTTTATCTTCGCTTTCCAATTCTTTTAAAACACACACTATCGTCATTGAGTAGGGGATTTTTAATAGATGTTATTTTTGAAAAATATTCTTGCTTTAAATCCTAAAAGCTCTTCAAAGGACCACTACGGTTTTTATTTCCAAGGCTGATATCGTTAAAAGAAAAAAGATTTAGGAAGGCAACCAGAAATAGTACGTTTATCAGTAGTATTCCTTTTAGAAACTATAGTAGCTACAAAAAGTGTTGGCACGCTATCGCATTTATTATAGCATATTTACATAGTAAGTAATTAGGTACAAGTATATGCGATTTCGTATCATTTAGTAGTATATGTATACATGTATAAATAATACTTTCATATGACTAGAAAAATTTAATATTATGAAAATTAAATATAAAACTTGACAAAAAATGCCTCATTCGAAGATAAAGGTGTGTGCAAATACTTTTTCGATCCACTGTATATTAATCTTATTTATGCAGAATGATTAAACTTAAACTCATAAAAGAAAAGTAGAATATTAAAGAACTTGGGGCACTGTTTCAAGCAGAAGGAAATAAAATTAAAATGAAAACAAAATAAAACGGTATTTACGTCTGTATAAACCATACGATCCAAGTAACTTTTGATATTATCACCATAAAGAATTAATAAAAATTAGTTTATAAAATTCAGAGATGATCAGTTTGACTTCTGGCATATTCATATCAGAACCTAATATAAGCTTAGTTTATTTTGGTCATTATGAGTACTTGGATTGTTGAACTGGATATTGTGTTTCTTTATTGTGTTTATAGATAATATTTGCGGTTCTGTTGAAGTTCCTTTGGTTATTTCTTTTTCAATTATTTTGTATACTTTCGGTTGTTTCTCCATCAGTTTGAGGTTGTTCTAATATTTTTTTATTGGTTTTGGAGCAGTTACCATGTCGTTCATGTCTTAGTTTTACGTATTTTTTGATCTTTATTATATTTCGTATCATATTTTCATCTTTGATATTAGTTGTATAAAATCTAATTCTGATATTGTATAATTGCAAAATTAACTACCATAGTAAAAATTCACGTCTAAAAAATGGTTCGCTAATAATTAGTTTAGAGGATATCTAAATGATACAAACACAATACCTAAGATATATTAATTGGTAATTTTTTAATTATAATGTTTGTTGGTTTTCCTGAGGATATGTTTGGTGTTGTTATAGATAATTCGATGGTGTGGCTGGTTAAATTTTAGGATGTTAAGTCATCAGTAAAGCTTGAAACAGTTAGGAAGCAGTCAAGCTTTTGGCATTAGTTGGCTTAAATTAATTAGTCTTAGAAGCAATTAGGCATCCAGCAATAGTCAGTTAACATCTAAATTGCTTGAGCTGCAGTCAAATTAGCGAGCAATTTAACTCAGATTACTGTTTCGAATACGAGACAGGCGTTAAACTGCTCTTAATTGTTGACCATTCGTTTTTTCTCGTAAGAAACTTATGATTTTATTTCGAACGATTTTAATTTGCAAGTTAAATCAGTCAATTTTAGTTTTTCTGTTTAATCTCAGTTCTTCTTTATTGTTTTTAGTTTGCAAAGTTTTCGAACGTTTATTAATACTAGAGGCATCATTCTACGTGTAAATTTATATGAATTTGAAACCCGAAGACTTACAAATACCTTGAATGAACTTTCTTTCTAAACTCCGCATCATATTAATAGTTTCATTATGTTTTAACAATTAGAAGCTTTCTAACCGATGTATAAAAGTATGTAGAGTGTTCAAACATTGATTTTAGATATAATACTCGAATAATAAATCGTGACGCGAAGAAAGAAATTTGAAGTTCAGATATAAAATGTTCTGAAATGTAGAATACGACAATTCTATATTAAACCTAAAAGTACAAATTTAAGGACGCTATCGTCGCTTTTATTTCGAAAATAAAAAATACAACAAAACCGTTTTCATTTTTTTAAAGATGAAAGATCGAATTCCACAGAAAATGTAGGTACATCACAAATTATTTTAGATGTTTACGCTATTAATTCTTCAAAAACGCTATTTATATTCATATTTATCCAGCGGAAACATCACGATCAGCTATTCCACCGCTTACTATTTTCAACCTCGTCATAATCTCCGAAGGGGACGAAAATCGATATTCGTCGCTATTGCATCTTTAAAAGGTTCGAATTTCTCAGATTTAACCTATATTCGATGGAAAACTCGTGCCATTATAAGTTTACCCATTTTATGAGGTAGTCGCAGGTGAAATCGTTTTTTCAGCGAATTATCAACGAATACATTACTTACGTAAGCCAGAAATGAACTCGCAAATCGCAAATCACGAGTGTACACAGAATATCTATCCTACGCAAGTAGGACAAGCTGTATCATTAAAACTTTCATAGAACAAAATGAAATGATATGGAATGAAAAATATTCTCCGATTAATTTTATTCATTTCCGACACGTTATTTTCAGCGCATCTGAGTGCAACTGCGTCTATTTTTTAAATTAAATTATAGGATTCCATTACTGGCGTTCTATTCCTAATTGATGCAACTTTTCATCCTCTAAAGGGTATTAAGATATTTATATACGGGGTGTCTCGTGCTTTTACAAATTGATTTGGCTTCCAAAAGCAATGAAACAAAATCATGGAAACATTGGTGTTTGCTATTAGATAATAACTAAGCTTAGTTGTTGCAACGTACATTATCACTGCCGAAAATTTGAATCTTGTATCATTAAAGAATAGCGATCGTTCAGAATCGACAATTTGGGGGGATTATGAATATGATCGTAATTCACTGTATGTCTTATTCAACCTCGCTTATATAGATACGTAACATTATGTAAGATATGTAAGATATCAAGTACAAGTTTCGCGTTTTGTCATGTTTTTTGAACATCTTGAAAGAAGATATTTAAAATGACCATTTTGCATTTTGTCGATATTGGCTTTTTAAAATCAAGTCGAAGTTTCCTCAACTTTGTGTTCGACCATGTTGAGCAGATCATCAAACTTTTCTGTAGTTATTCTAAAATGAGTTTTATAATATTCTTTACTTGATACAGCTAAGTCTTTTGACAAAGTCTTCGATGCAACAAGACTGCTTCTGACGATTCATCTGCTTTTTCATATTAAACTTTTCCTTTATTTAAAAAATACTGGCTTTTAAAACCGTCAACCATTCGTTGTTTCTCTCAATGCCTTTTTACGTGTCTATTATCTAAGGTGAATTATTTACATAGATTGAATTTAAATAACTTTATCGGCTTGAATGACATGCATAGACACGTTTTTATTCATATTTACAAAGTAGGAATTTTTATTGTGATATCGTCGAAATAATGAAAAGATCGAGGAAAATCGTGAATCACAATTCCAACAACGAAATGTCACAGCGATACCAGATAAATATACAAATACTGTGGGAATAAAGGGATTGTGAGACAAGAGGCTAAAAGGAGATGATACTGTGATGGACGAAAACCATTTGGGAGTTCGAAGGCCGCGTGACTTCAGAATGTCCCAATTCTAGAAGATTTCAAATATCCGATTCTAAACTTTAAGAGAATCTAACAGTTTTCAAACATCTAGTTTTTAATCGCCACGGAGAGTTACAAATTCATATTTTTATAAACATAATTAAAAAAATGCACTTGGCTAAAAAATCGTTTTACCGAGTAGATATTACAAAAGATAGTGTGCTTTACATATTTTGTACATTTTTCTATATTGTGTGCATTCTTTGTATTTTTGCACTTTAGGATTTTTCATAAATAATTGATTGGTATAAAATCCTTAATTCGGATTTCTGATATCTTCTTCTGATTCTCTCTTTCTCGATTTTTCTATTTCACTATTTTCTTCATTCACTTGCATACAAACATTCTCTTGGTACATTTGATCAATTTGGCCTAAACATAGTCAAACATGTTTCTTTCGTAACTTAGTCACAAACACTTGTATTTCCATTCCGTGAAATTTCTAGAATTCCATGTTCACTCGCTTGTAATAAATAATCGCCGAAATGTCTAATTCCCGTAAATATAATTAACGTTGAGTTTAATAAATCGATAGAGACTCGAGGACGGCGATGAATCTTGCAAATGAAAATTGAAATTTTACGATTGAGGTTGCAACATTCCTTTGTGCTAATTCGCGATTATTAATCGGCGGTGATTTCGATGGTTAATCGAGACTGGCGATGTGTAATGAGTTCGTGTGACCGCGACGTATATCGTATTGTTTGATTTTAATGGACAATTTATTGTGGCTTGCACACGTGCCGCATTAAATTTTGATTTAACGTTTACACACCGGCCGGTTTGAAATATGTTTTCGTGCATTTTCATGGGCTATGAGATTCTAATGATATACGCGCTCTGCGAACAACTAAAGCTAAATTATTAGTGCTATATAATAGTTGGATAGCTGTTACTTCGATTATCATAGAATTTCGAAAATTCGTGGTTTTTTAATATTCGTATTTTAATATAATAGAGCAATGTTGTGCAAAAATATGGATAATTTTATAAAAATATATAATACGTTAAATATTGTACAGTATAAAGATGGGATTGTTGTCAGTAGTTCGATAAAACAGAATACAATAGAACCTTAGTAGGTAAATTTCATCAAAATTTTTATTTGTTTCTTGTTGCTTCGTTATCCAATGAAATTATACGAAATAATAAAAAAAAAATGTTAGAATTTAAAATTTGTTTTGATATTTTTTTAAATTGCAAGCAGTGATGTGTAATATGTAATACTAGATAATTGTTTATCAAAAATCCTAAAAGTCAAAGATTAGCACCCAAATTATTATATTATTATAGAAGAAACCAAACATTTTCACCCCTGAATGATCGATTTATTGATAGTTTTCTACTCTAAACTATTTGTCTCGAACGATTATCCGAGAAACTTGTTTTTCCAAGTACTGTCGTTCTTTTAACAAACTGACAACGTAAACATCTTGACTTTCAAAACTTTATAATAATAGGTTGAAGATCATAGTGGTGTATGTCAACATAATTTTGAATTCCAATTTACTTACCATACCTCTACTCTTCGAAGTATAATTCCTTTAGTTTTATAGCTATTTAAGTTGTAACTTTACTTTTTGTCACTTTACATTTTCACGGCTTGAGAAAGTATGATTCATTTTTTCTAATAATAAAAGCAGAATGCTATCTTATTAAAATTACTAATGAATTGACTTATACCACTTCAAACAGCATAAAACTCATTTCTAACTCTACAATTAACCTCTAATGGGATTTAATATTCTAATTTATGAGTTCTAAGTAGTAACACCGCGACCATTAAAATGAGTATGTTGATTTCCTACAAATACATTTCGCGAAACATCTGCGAACGCGTAATATTTCCGACACATAATTCAAACAAGCATATTCGTGCGTATCACGGGCGAATCTGCTGTTTTTCAGATTATTCCCGAAGGAAAATCGTTATGTGCTCGCGATACCAGCTGTTTCACTCTTTGTTCGCCGATATTAGTATCGACATTACGACGTTCGTCCTTGCGCTTTAACAATTCGCTAACAATTCGCTGCGCCAATTTCTCGTGGCGCGATATATCGAACACGGGGCTCGTTCGCCGGTGAAAATTCTTCGTTAACTGGAAATCCAAAAGGATCCTTTTCGTTTCTCGTTTTTTCGATCAGGTTTCTCACGCGAAAGCCGCGACAACGCTGAATATGTTTCAATGGAAAAGGAACACCGGAACAATAACGCGTGAAAAGAATTGGAAAATAGCTATAGCTGATCTTTTGTTCCGTGCTACCTTTTCATTATATGCGGAATAACGGCGTTCGATGTAATCGAAAATAAATGTAAATAGTAGTAATATCTTCGGTCATTCCTTGTGCTAATGTTTTTGGAAAAATATTGTTGTTACTTTCAACGATAATTCAGGTTTGGAAGTACAGTGAAAATTGTTGATTTTACAGTGAATTGTTGATTGTTGATAAAAATAAAAAGAGTGTTTATCAGGCGAATAACGATGATGAATTCCCTAGAAGGATTGAAAGAAGAACTAGAGTATAATTTTTATAATTCATTTAATTTCTCGAGCTTTTTCTTCTTTGTCATTTTAGCGCAGAATTTTGGTAATCATAGAATATTGAAACCCGATAAGAAAGGTATAATAATTTCATACGCGGTCGTTCACAAAAATTATGCTTTCATACAGAAGGACCATTTTTATTAAAATAATTGCTACAAAATTTTACTGTAGAGTATAGTGTGTCCTATGCAACGACGATTAAAAGTTGTTCTATTATTACTTTATATGTTACAAATAAATATGTTATTATACGCTTTATTTAGACAAAAATGGTCCTCTTACGTATATACATAAATCTTATCGATGACTGTAATTGTTTTTGATGGATAATTTTTGTACATGTGAATGTACTAATATACCGATAATGAGAGTTATTGTGTTAGGTATTATTATAATACTTATGATTTGGTAAATTCGTAAATTAAGGATATCAGACAATTATCTGGCACATTTACGATTTTATTATACATAATTAATCAGTAGCTTAATTTTTAACTCGATTCAGGCAAAATATATAGTGATTATTATTATTATTTCGTAACGATTTAAAATGATTAAGTATGGCCATGCTTTGAAGTATAAAATGGAACGTCTATTTCAAAGTTAAGTATTATTCGATTATAACGAAACGATCCGTGAATACGGGATTAATTTAATTGGTGAGCATTTAATGCGGGCTTTTAATATTTGCGAACTATGTTATAAATTTACCGAATATGATAATATATTATATAACGAGAACAATTTTCTATGCTTTACAAATATTTCTCTAATTTTATCTCTTGGAGTATACAGCTAACTCACACTTTTTCTTGTTCTTAATCTTACTTCTTTTTCTATTTTTTTAAATTAGAATTATAAGTAGATTTCTGAACATTTTTGTGCAGTCCTGTGGTCCTTACTATCCTATATGTATGATAAAATATCCGTTAGAACAATTGTATAGGAATTTTTATTATTATACAATTTTATTGAAAAATATTTTGATAGATGAAATCGTAAAAATTCTCATCTCTCGAGTTCGCTGACAATTTTTGATAGAAATAACGATTGCCAATAACAACTTTTTTCCAATTTTGTGAGTTCTATATTCTTTTGATATATATCAAAAATTGTATGAGATTTCGTTATTAATTAAACAGACAGTCGCTTATAATCAGCAATAGACCATAGTTCAAAGTTCCTATTTCCTACACGATTAAGAGTAAAATTACAGTGTCGTATAAAATAAACGCAAGAGTAGGACGTTCCGTTTTCCGTTCTCCGATACAATGAGATTTACAAAACTAAAGTTGAAGTATTTTTTAAACTGATCACTTTTTGAAGCATGAAGAAAAGTTGATGGTTCCATTTAAAAAAATTGAAATGAACTTCGAATTTCCGGAACGCCACTATTCCCAACACTGACGGATACTCCAGATCATGTATCATTCGAAAATATTCATCGAATAAAATCTTTTTCCATCTATTACCTGAAATTGTTAGTTTGACCCACTTGCATGGACCACCCTATACACAAATCTATTTTTCATTGCAATATCTCGGATCGAATAATCATGAAACAAATGATCCACCAAAGCCAATCGCGATGATATTTTGAAATTACACGGCCACGATTGCCGTGTAAAGCAGGGAAGGGAATCGATGCGGACAAAATCGTTCATGTGCATCTACCTTGTTCGCTGTCTCGTACAGATTGTTTTGCTATGGCCAAAAAGCCGAGAAAAGCTTGGTCCGCGAACAATCCTAATTTTGTCGATGCCTAATGAAAATTAATAGCTGCGCGTCCAGCGCGGGTTAAAAATCGAACGAGCATGATTTAATACGAGCCAGAGCAGCATGGTCTGTACTCGAGGGACGCGTCATAAATAAAGCTCCTCGATGACGTACGTACGAATATTCGACAGGGTGCATCTGGTGTTCGCCACTTTCGGAAGAATTTCCCGCCGTTTTAGCTATTTCCGAAGGAGGATCACGTTTCCGCGTAGAACAGCCACCGGCTATGATGCACGCGGCTGTTCTGCGAAGGCTGGTAATCTTCCAGAAGTGCACCCTCTTTTTTCCTCGACCAGAGTGATATAGGACGATGTAAGAAGTTTCAGTACTGAGGGATGAAGGGAACGAAGGATAGAAACAGTAACGGAAGAATGATTCTATTTTTTTCTTTTTTTTTTATGTTTGTGGAGGAGTTGAAACGAAGAAGAGGATTGCTTGCGTTTATGAAAATTCATATTTCTCTGAATACAATTGAAGATGTCAAACATAAATAGCGATTTACTTGTTCTTTTTTTAACACTATAATAAGAGCATTAGCTGTAATATTTCGAATATTGTGCATTTTTGTGTAAAGTTGATATTTTGTGTAGTATTTAAAATTGCGTAAAATTTAATTGAACGCGGAAGTGGTTATATAGTAAAAGATGAGTTATTGAAAATTGATGTGAAAAATGGATGAAGAATATACTGTGTGCTTTTCTGTTTGAATATACAGTGTGTCCACTTTATTTAATATTTCGAAAAATATAGAGGATATAGGTACATGTTTCATGTAAAAGCTATAATAGAATGTCATAAGGGATGAAACAGTTCCAAGAGACTTGAAAAGATCACAATTAAATTTTTAGGAACCTATATCTTTTATTACGTGGTTCATACTGAAACATATTTTTTGTGCTGACTTACATAGAATCAGTTTGGAAGGAGTGTCCTTTTATATTTCTTTTGCAAATGTTCTTATCCTTCGTAAAATGTCTGAATTCAATTTTTGAAAAACTTTCGTACAATAAATGTTAGATATTTCGTAGGATTTTCAGTTGCTATGAAATTCAATTTCTGGCTACTATCAATGTTTTATTTAGTCACAAATAGATCAATCGATTGCCCTATTTTAATGAACCTTTAAATCAATTTGCTAATCAAATTTCTCTTCTTTGAAAACTAGTCTGCATACCACGCACAAAATCAACAAAGTAGAAGAGGGTTTCAATCTGACTGCAAATGGCAACATTAATTGGAGAAATGCGAGTTTAGGCAATCAAACTAATTTTAAAGTTCTTGGTGAATAAATTTGAGAGTTTCCATGCAGTCGAGATGTAATAGGTGATATGCAATTACCAAGTAAAGTGATAAAATATTAAATTGAATACATAATTCATAAATTTATTGATATTAAAATTAATTAATTTTCTTGTTTATTGATGATACCTTTATTGCATCGTATAAAGTCAAAATAGTGTAAAATCTAATATATGTAGCAAGAGTTTTTATGCAATAATAATTATTTGGGAAGAAAGGTATTAATATGTTAGAATCAAATAAAAAATTCGAAAACATCATCTAAAGTAAAAAATATAAAAGTAAATAGTAAAAAAATTGAATAAATGAAAGTAAGCTATCGACACAGTGTAATGAATTTGAATTTTAATTGAATTATGTTATAATCAATTTTGCTATACAATTTCCAATAATCTCTTAAGAACTTCGTTAACATATATAACTTTATTTGGCTCGTTCATATTATATAGATAAATATTTGCTGTTCCAACATATTGATTCAGCAAATAATCTTTTTTAACACAGAATATTTAAAATCCTTAGGATACTTTAAAAGAAGAAAATATGGAAAAAATATAATAAGCGATAACTTGAAATTATAACTCATTATTATATAATTTACGTTATGATCGTTACATTACGTTACATTATGTTCGTTATAATTGATCTTTGAAAACATCATGAGATAGTTCTTTAAATATTCTGAGTAAATTGCTGTGGTCAAAGAGTTAAGTTAACGGAAGTGCAATAATAACATATTTTTCAACATACATATTCACAGCCTATAAAATAGCAGAAAAGCAAGTTTCTCTGATTTATTGAATGATTTAAAAGTTTTGCTATGCACCTATGCTACCTATGAATTTTTCTTCAAAATTGTATCGATAATATAGAATTAACTCTTCTTAAGGTATAGGACCATAGCCTTAAATTAGACAAATACTTTTATTCCTCAATTCTTATATACTAGACACTGTATGCAATCACAAGCATAGATATTTCGCTTAGACGTTATATTTGTTCTGAAGAAATATATAACAAATTAAGCTTATTACAAATTGGTCAAAACACATACAACTAATCTTTCTTATACTAATATGCTAATATACTAATCTTTCGATAGAATTCTATCACCATTCGGTAGCTCCGAACTCCAAAATAAGCTCTTACCATAGCCGCATCATAAACCGTTGCATTAACAGCTGATTCCTTTCAACAAAATCATTTAAATCTCGGGATTTGTACGTCACCTGTTCCGGCAGATACTCAAAGCTTCAAATACGTACTTTGCGTTATACGCGCTTTCAAACGCGGCAGCCGTCCGCGTAACGAGTGGTACTTTCTTCCTATGGCAATTGAAACCGTCAAAGGGACACTGGTCGGACTATTTACCTATTGATAAACTACCCCTGTTCGTAATTTCAGAGTCAATTAACCGCATGAGCGCGTTCTGTCCCGCGCACGATTCGCCGAGCCCTTTAATTTCACGAGTAGCGCCAGATTATATTTAATCAGATCATTTCGAAAAGTTAAACGACTCGATCCTATCCAACTCACCGCGTTTCCTCGTTCACGATTTCGGAAGGCTGTGCCATTACCGTTAAATTCATTCACGTATCGTTTTAAGCTTGAAAGTTTAATGATAAAGCAGTCGCTTGTAATAAATCGGCACGATTAATTAAATACGAGGGAATAATTTTCTCATTTTATGCGTTTTTTTAGGTAGCAAATTGGCGACCTTTTGGATGCTATGAGGGAAATTTGTGCGACTTTACATGGTCGTTCATTTTTGCGGAGATGATGTTCACCCTGAACTATTATTATTGAGGAAATTTCACAATATACATATGTGCGTGTGTGTATGTATGTTTGTGAATTTTATTTTAATATTCTCCGATGATAATATGATCGCAATGTTATTATTTATAAGCACTGCGAACAATAATTTTTCTACTTTTCATCCAATATTGGATAACAGTAAAACATTTAACTCCACTTGTTAGTTTCATTCATTTTTTTACCTTAAGAGGGAAGTGCTATGATGAACTTTCACACATGATAGCGTTTAAGTTAATCTTCAATTGATGGAGCAGCTACTTTTATGAATTAAATACCTACACATTTTTTATGCTAAAAGTTAGAGTTAGAGTTAGTAATGGAAAATATTAAATGATAAAAAAGTTGGATTTCGGAAAAAACACGACGTAAATGATAACCATCCTAGCTTGACTTAAACCAAACATGGGAATACGCATAACTCAGATGCGAAGCTATTCCTCGACATCTACAAAATGGATCGAGATGAAACATACCCTATTTTCTTTCCCGGACACTAAGCTATACAACAGAGAAACCTCCATCAAACCCAGTTCAGTAGTCTTTACGTGATGGGAATATAGACAGACTGGCAAAAATTCAATAAATTAGCTTTTTGGACTCCATAACTTAGGAGCTCTTCCTGGATGACTATTATATATATAAAATATATATATATATACAAAATATATATATAAAATATGTAAATAAAAAATATATATGTATTTTTTTGTTGAATGTATAGAAAACCATCCTACTGTTTTATCATTTTTATAGATATAGATTATTTTACCTATTACTAGAAATATACAAATGTCCTCTGGTAGAATGAATATTGACTTTTAATAAAATTTAGAAATTATTAAGTTAGATATGAAAAATTTAGATAATAAATTCATTGAAGATTGAAAATAGGTTGAACAGTGTAAGAGCTCTATATTCCATTTATTATCGATATCTCTTATACTATCAAGTTTTAACATTATTAACACGAAAAATTACACAGAGTAGAAAATTATTTTTTAATTTAGTTTTATATACCATGTTCCTGATTCTTAAATAATATACCTACATATTATATATTTCATATTACGTAATTTTAAAATACGAGGGTAACATTTCATGAGTTACATATGCTGTTCGGAAATAAATAATGTTATACACACACAATACATTATAGTAAATACAGAAATTTATTTTAATTATAATCAATATTCTAACCAATAAAATATAATAATACCAAGACAATGATGATGAAACGAAAATCAGACGTGTACAAAATATACAGAAATATAAATATAAAAAATATTTTTCATTAAAGATAAAAAAAAGAATAAATAAAAATATATCGTAGTATTTCTGGAGAATAGTTTTTACCTATGTATTTTACGGCTGATCCAGCTTAATTATCAATACAAACGGTGCGAGTATTCTTATTTACGTTCGACAGTGTATCTTCAATCTCGCGAACTCTATCTTATTTGAACTGACTGGTCAATATTAATTTGGCTGGTGATCAAAGTAGAGTTAGATTGTAACTGAGTTTACGTAACAGGTATCGGTGCACTTCCCTCCCTATTAGAAACTCAAATATCTGCCCTCTTCCAGCGAGATCGTGGCGACTTCAGTATATAGCCTTAATGAAATGGCAAAACAGGTTGAAAAATCCTGTTCGTTACTTGCAATCATTGTAGGACCCTTATAAGGAACCTTGAATTGACGATGTGAAATTAAAATCCTAATCGTGAATACGGCTCTTCCAAAGAAATTAAATTTGTCGATACCGTGTTTTAGATAATGCTCCAAGCTCAGTGTTTCTTTTTTCCAAAAACTATTTCTTTTAAAGAGAAAATAGGAGATAATGCTTAGTGAAAATGACATTTAACTGAAAATTATCGAAATTTGCTTTGGCTTAAAATTGTATAATAATTTGTATTTCTTACTGCACGATACTTGGTTTCGATTAATTTCTCGAAAACAAAGGATCATGCGTTCAACCGAGATTTGTTTTACCGCCAACCTAAAGTATTGAATGCACATACAGCCAACTCGTTCAAGATTTCGCAGTTCTTGTCACCTTTTGGTGAATAATTAACTGTTTCCTCACTTAGTCTGATTGAATACTCAGATCGTTCACTGTCTAATACAACTCATATTGTTGTATTATATAAAGAAATATTAAGAAATCGTTTACTATCTACAATTTTTTAAGTTCTCCTACATGTTTAGAGAATTTAATTCTTTTTATATCTTACTTTCGATTTTTTAATCACTGTAAATGTTCAACATGCTCCCTTATTTACGAAAATACGTGAAGGAAGTATTCTATTGTATAAAAAAACTATTGCATCGTGTGAAAAAAATTTCTCAAACAGCTGTTTAAAAGAACAGAAGTTCTCTGACAAGAAGAAAAAGAAATGGTAAAAATTTTAGTCGAAAGAAAACGAGAAATCGTATCTAGAACGTATAAAATATCTAGAAACGTTACGTTGCAATTGTCCAGTAGTAGCAGGATGTTCCATAATAATCCGCAAGGGATGCTTGCCAGAAGTAGCGAAGGTCGACCATATCGGCATCGACAACTTGTAGCGCGTTCCATGGAGTGGATCTTCCAAGGAACGAACAACGAGAAACGGGACAAGGTGGCTCTTTCTAGAGGAATTTTGGTACTCAGTATCGAGAGACTTATGTTTGGTCTAGGAATAGCGCCAAATGGAGAACGTTCCCCTTTATAGCCCGCCCTCGACGTTAGTAACTACCGCATAACCCACTTTACGTAGATCATGCGTACTGGATGATTCGTCCAATCTGGCGAAGCGTTCAATTATTGCATTATTGTCGAGTTTCGTGATTTCAGGAGAATTACGTGGCGAAATGGTTAATCGTCGATAATTCTTTCGCAAACCCTATTTTAAGTAATTGCTATTTGTCTGATGTTCTAAGGAATAGAGACGCGAAGCGATATTCGTTTTTGAGTGAATTATAGAAAATTGTTTATGAAAGTTTAGTAAATTATACGTACGAATTATAGTGTATGAATGGGCTTATTTGGGTTTATATAAATTTTTTAGACTATGATTCAAGATTACAGGTTTTATAATGTTCTAAGACGTATGGGTCAGTTTTGGTTTTTTCTTCCATAGTTTTCTACGAAACAGTGTACATTCCTTTTTTATTCTTTTTGGAACATTTAATTCCAACGAACATTAATTAGATGTTTAAAGGACGTAAAAAATAGCACTTTGTTGATCCAGTTCAGGAAAAGTACAAGAATGTGTAAAGTATGATTGTTATGCCATTATGCATCGAGTTTCGCATAATTGGAAGGTCTTATGTATGAAAAATAAGATGAAGATTGAAAATGTACAAGAAATTTAATTTTTACTGTAGTAAATGAAATTATTAATTTTTAATATACACAACATTCGCAATAAATTATATCTTTTACCATGAGTCTATCGAGCTATGATCTATGATTTAATGTTCTTCTTTGTTGTTTTTAATATTGAACTATACTTAACTATCGAAGAATGAAAATAAAATAATTTTATGTTTTTAAAAACATATAAATTTATCTCATCGTTAAATAAATAAAATATTCTTATCCGTGTGTATTAAACAAGGTGATGGATCAATGAAATTGGCTCATCCATTCGAATGAAATTGAATCAATTTTTTCACGGACGCGAGTAAGAAGACACAAGACGCAAAATACACACAACTTTACTGTGTGTGGTTGTCCGCAAAATTAATTTAACAAGTAGTTGATTGGAAAGCAAGCGAACAGAATGACGATTGAATCGTTAAACTGTTGACCTGAATAATGAACGATGTGAAATTGCATGTTTGTCATTTCGAATAATCGATATTTCCTCCTTCGAATTTGCTATGAGTGTAATGGTACCAATATTTTATTAAAGTTCTCGTACTGGTTTCATTCCAGCTTTAATTGTTAGTATTAAAAAAAACAAAAAAAAAAAAACGAAAGAATGTTTATCTTCTCTTAAAAGAGTCTTTTAACCAACAGAGAATGGACGACGATATTATTCCACTAATCAATAATACATAACAGTATGCATAATCGTCTGCTGACAGACAGTGAAACAACTTAAGATTTTCTTAACCGACTAAAAACTAAAAATTTGTCCACAATTCTACGAAGGTTCACAATTTTTAATCTAATCGAAAACTTCTAATATTCATAAAAAATCTCTCATAAAATGGAAATTCTCCAAAATAACCATTACTAATTAGAAATTTTCGATGACAGGATTTCACGCCAAAGAATTTTCATTCTACAAGAGACGCATAGATACCATAGTATAACATTAGAGTATTCATGAATAATTTCAAGTTGTCAAGCTGACTCGTGGTTGTGTAGTTTGATCGAGTCGCGCGTGTGCAGGGAAACGAGCGTATAAAGCGTCGGTCGTGTGTGACAATCTAATTCCCGTACGACTGCAACGCCAAGGCCCGGGTCCGAGTGTTTATCGTTAGTCTGTATGGCCCTATGGCGACTCTTGGTTACAAGGCAACCTTCGAGCTGCTTGTGAAATGTTGCTCTGCATACTCGGTTGCGGAATTTCGAGTTGAATTAGGCGATAGTCTTACATACGCGTTGGCTAAAGGTGTAACAGATCGGAATTTAAAGGGTGCAGGTCTTTTGGGAAACAGAATTGATTAGATTACGGAAGCCTCGGGTTGTTCAGTCAGAGTTGAGGTAATTATTAATGTAATCAGTAGAAGTGTTGAGATAAGAGGAGATTAAATACACATATAGTGATTTAGGTTTAATAGCCTTGAGCGATGGAAAGAAAATTTGATTCAATATCGTTGGAAATTAAATTTATCAAATTTGTTAAACTATGTTAGTTCGTCGCATTAATTTTGTCACTTCTTGTTATCACCGGTTTGATATGATATTACAGAGAAGCATTGTCGGTTGGATCATCAATATACACACACACGCACACACACTCCCTTTCTCACTTTCATCTTCTATCACCCATTTAGAAAATAACTTTTCTATATTTAATTTATAAAATCTTTGTAAGTAAAATATTGTTATAAAGTATCACACATTGCAATATTTATATAGAATTGAAGTGTTCGTGAAAGATTTCAATCTTCTTTGGTCAAGTCTGAATCCATGTAGTGTATCGCCTTTTCTTTCTAAAATTCCCATGGGGTTGTTTGTAATTTCACAGTCAAATTGGAATATGTTTCAATATATTTGATCACGCCTTCAGTTACTATATATATATCAAAGTTGCTTACTACCACTACTATTCTTTATTTTTACTGTGAATAATTTCATATAAACAAAGGAACAACTCTGATTGTTCAATTTCAATTTTTACAGACTTTTGTAAAATGTCTACATAGAAATTCTTAGTTATATCAGGTGCCTCACTTTTTCTCCACTACTAAAAGTAGTTAAAACTATGATTTATGTAGTGTTAACTATGATTTATGTAGTAGATACATTTGGTGATGATCTCTTAAACTATTTGAAATAATTCTAAAGCTATCATTATCTTCTTGCATAACAATATTTGTTTTTATGGTATCACGTTATACTCGGCAACAAAACGAGTTAACAACCTGTGACATCACCACGTGTTTAGTTCTAAATTTTTCTTTCGCCTATAATACTTTCATATGACTGATAGAACATAAAAATCTTAATCTTCATATATGTTTCATGTTGCTGCAGCAATGTATATAATTGTAATGGATTTTAATACTCTAAAGTCGCTGTTATCTCTTATGGCAGACAAGCATAAGAAGATTACGGTACTAAAACTTGCCTCCTAGCCGAGTTAGAAGTATCCATTCGGTATTTATTTCATCATCATATTTCATTAAGATGTAGCTGCATTTTGCATGTGTATTTCTGACCTAAAATTCAAAAATTATAATATTGCAAAATAAAATTAATATAAATTAAAAATTATTATGTTTAAAAAAAGTTACAAATTAATTACATACTTTTGCATTTAAATAAATTTGGATATTTGCAGAATAATTGATTAAATTGAACGTTATTTAATAATAACAAAATTTATATAGTAATATGAGTTTTATATTACTTTATTGCTATATGGTTATGACGAATAAAATAATTACTGATATTAATATAACATATTTAATATTATACGTAATACAAAAGATACTATGGACTATCCCATCTTAAATTGTAATAAATTTTTTGCTACTGAATCGTAAAATTTAATATCGATTCCTCCTGTAGAAAAAAATTTTAATCAAACATCACAACTGTTAAAATTTTTGGAACGGATCAACCTTCATAATTTTCCCAAAAATGATGAAACTCAAATTATAATTTGAAATATAATATTTATTAAAGGACTATTATAGTTATTAATGATAGACGATAAATTAAAGAAAAATATTTGAGGTATAAAAGCGTCATTCATTTTGCTTCCACGAATACGATATACCTAAAAATCTTAATCCCTCTTTTAAAATATAGCACACAAAAAACGTCTCTGTATTATTTTTCTCTCTTACATAACGTTATTCACCAAAACTAGTGACATTCTATACGTTTCTTCCAAATTTTTGATGGCAGACGAAGTATATCCTTCATCGTATAACTCACTGTCGAAGTTTTTACAATTTGTCATACCTCATTCCAATCATTGCCCTAATCCTTTTTCCACGATTTATCAATGTAATCTAACGCAATTCATTTGCTCTCGTTTCTGATTCTTCAGCATTATAAAATAGATTTTAGCCATAATAACTATTTTTAATTTGTAATTTTGTTTATCTTCGGTTCGTATAATCTGAAGATAGCTTTTCTTCTGGCCGATTCTCTATTATGGGAGACGTCGAGTAATTTGTCCCGATGTTCTTTTCTCGATTCTTCGAGCAGAACGTACGGCAATAAAAAGAAAACAGAAGAATAAAAGTTGAGTCTGGAATACGAATATACACAGTTTTCAGCAGGAGCAGCTCAACGAGAATACAATTCCTTTTAGCTTTCTATTACACTGCATCTTGCGTATTTATTCGTTCCTGTATCATCCAAAGTCTGACAGCGGAAAGAAGCTATAGCTATTCAAGAACAGGATTCATGTAACTCCACTATGAATTTTATCTCTTGAAATCTAAGTTATATCTCGAATACCCGAAGAATATTCTTAAAGAAGTACCCAATTTTTATGGGATTTGAATCAGCGGTAAAAAAAAAAAAAAAAAAGGAAATAGTTTATATTCTTTCGTTGGTATCGCAACAGTAGACTCGGAGATCGAATTTATTACGGTAGTGAAATATATATCTTCGTAATAGCACGAAACACAGTTTAAAAGGCAACGTTTAAAACGCTACGTCAAATTTGAAGGTGTGTTATGTGAATAAAACGTTTTATGCATTATGCAGAAAATGTAGATTTTTGCAAGTATTCATCATGTAGTTTGATGAGAATTATTTTTTCGCAGAAATAAATCGTGTGCCTTTTGTGGAACTAATTAATTGTCATATTATTTCTACTAAACATGCCTCTTTTTCTCCCTTCATATTTTATTCCAATATTTCGTCAATTACAGGCAGATCTGCATTTGTTAATTTATACACAATTTATTAGATCATATTTAGGTAATTTATGTTGCAATTGATTAAGCTATAATATCAGCGGCTTTCTCTCAGTTTTATAAAAATTGAGGTTGAACATAAAGGGAAGAAGAAGGATTTATTGTAGTTACTAGTAAATTATTAGTGAAATTAACGCATTCCCCGTCAAAACATTTTTATTTATTTTGCATACATATATGTATCTGGCTCAATACTCATAGAATTATTATTATAATATTTCTTAGGTCTTTTTTTAATTTGTATAAAAGAACTGTCGCAATATAATTCATCTTCAAGCTGGAATTGTGATATAAGCAACCAGAGGCTACGTTTCGTCAAAATAACAACCTTTCTTAACTATCATGTAATTATGAATTCATGCGTAATTTTTGGTAAAAAAATAAGAAGAAAGTAAAATTTCAACATCTAATTTCGAAATTCAATAAATACACTTAATTAATCTCATATAATTTATTCAACTGCTTGTGACACTTAAGAAACTTTCACAAATGATTAAGCTTTTTTATTTTTGTATAAATCTGCTTTAAAGAAAATTTCAATAGACCAAACTCGCAGCTAAGGGAAAAGCAACTGGTTATCCAAAAAATCCTGACAATCGATACGAAACAATAGTTCTTCAGGAATGCAGCCATCCTTTTTCCAAAACATTTCTGCTATACGCAACTCGCGACGTACTGATATTGTTGCGAAACGTATTGCGAGATTGAAATGGCAGAAGATGCTGCGTAAAAATGTCGACAGCTGTCGATAAAGTTGCAAAGTGATGAGAAAATACGTAACTATAAATTTGCTTGTTTACACGGAGCGAAAGAAAGATAGGGAGAAAAAAGGTGGTATAAAATATTAGCTGCTTTGAATGGTTTCCAGCTTATTAACGTCTGGTAATAAATTAATAACCGCATTATTTCCAGCCAGTTAAACCGGTCCAACGTTCCCTTGCGAGGATTCTGTTTCCGCCTATAATAACAGGCACCCTGAACGAGAAAAAAAAGGAGGAACAAATAAAAATGGATATCGATTTAAGCTCATACACACTCGAGGGTGAAAAGTGGCGCATATTCGTAACCTAATTTCTCCATTATTGACTGGTCGTCCTATTATCCATATGACATTTGTCGTATACATATTTTCAGCCATTTAGTTGAACTTAAGTTCATACAGCTGAAGAGGATCGATGTGGTTTCGGTGTTATAAAGGGAATATTTGCAAATAAAATTCCCTTTCCAATGACTGTAATTTTCAAATCTTGCTTGGTATCTTCTGAAAAACTGAATCACTATTCTTAGTCTGTTCTTTAACCAGCGTTATCCTTAGTATCATTTCTAACGAGTTTTTTAAATTTTCGCCTTAATACTTTGATGTTTGGTGTTCATTATCAACTTATTGATACGTAGTTAGCTTAATGACTATTTGGTTCATCCATCAATGTTGCCTACAGATCTATAGGAAAGATAGAATTTGCATAGATGGTCTATTGAGATCTTATCATTTGGTCGATCGATCGTAACGGTCATGGTAACGATCTTTGTTCCCAAGATCATTTATTTTCACAGCGACTTCTTTTCTTCGTTAAAACTTCCAACACGGTTGCTAAAATATTAAAAAAAAGTTGTCACTCCACTTCTAAATTTGGGTTTTATATCATCAGCGCCCTATTAGTAAGTTATAAGTTACAAACCATTAACCCTAATCGAGTTTCTTATACAACAGCATCAAATTTTGTAATGTGATAAATGAAACCGACAAATTAAAAGTCAGCTGATCATCTTATTTCCACGTTAAGCCGTAAAATTGTACGATAGAAGTTTATAATGTATAATTCGTAACTTGTCGATTCATTAATATTATTATTTACTAAATAAAAGTGCGGGAGGGGGCTCGATTTACTTACGCATAATTCATTATTTTTTATGTTTTTCTACTCTCAATACATCGAAAAGGAAAAATTGCAACAGATGTGTGAGTAGAGTTACTTACCTACAATTAGGTAATGGATGCAATGTATGCATCAGTGAAAGTGGAAATGTTAAGCGAGTGCCTTAGATTAAGAACCTTTTTCCCAACATTAGGAATAGGGAAAGAGACAAGGTGTGTTTTAAACAAAGTCCGAACATGGACCAGAATTCATTGCCATGCATACATACGAGAAATACACCTTTATATACATATACGAGTGGCAAAAAGGGACAAAATAATTTAGAAAACACGGTTGCTTTAGTTGGAATGAATTCTACAGGATTATAAATATAATTATAGTGAATAATGTTAGTTAACTAATTTGGTAAAGAAGAGATTGTTTTCTCTGCGGATTTGCGAGAAATGTGAAGCAGGATTACTAAAACGAAGCGAAAAATTAAAGAGGATAGTGTGTCGAAAAATCTTGGTGGGACAAAGGTAACTAATTCTAAGGATAATAATTAGCCATACGAAATATTATAATTGGACTTGTCATAGTAAGGACAATGCACAGGTATATAATTAACGTAAGGAATTGTATTCCAATTAAATAAAATAAATCCAACGTTTGAAACATCTCGACAACAGTTAAAACAGAGGGATTGATTATGCTTAAACTGTCGATTAAGAATTAGAGAATGTATTACGTATGTATGTAAAGATATGGGAAACATGACACTTTGGTGTCAACGATGAGCTTCGGTTGCACGTAACAAGAATATGCGTTGTGATATTTCATGACATTTTTGAATGCCAAAGATAGAACCGAATAAAGAAGAATAAGGAAAATTGGGAACAAATGGAGAGATTTATATTAATTACATATCTCAATATCTATTAATTGAAATGTATGTACAGCAAATAATTTTTCGACAAAATTCCGAGGACATATCGTTTTAATATAAAGACGTTTAGAACATGACAGTGTATACTTATTTTTTATGTAATGTAAAAAAATGATTTTTGATTTGTTACTCTTTTTGAAACTTTCAGCAGATGAATGCAATTCTATTGTTTCGAAGAGCATATTAAGTTCATAAATGAAATCTTATTCGGTTTTTCCATTACGACTCTACCTATTGTGAAAATGTTTCCGAATACAAAAGTTATTGAAAATTTTGATTAAGTTTACTTTATGGAAACAGAAAATTACATAATCCAATAAACAACATTTCTTGAATTGTCGAAACGTGAGAAAATTTGTTTACGCATTTAATTACAATGAACATTCCAAATGCAGTCGTATAAGAATAAAAAATTGAGAAAAATGGGAAACCGCTGCATAAATTCAAACAAACAACGAAACCGATTAAAAAAATTCATTTATAATGGAATGTGCCAGACTGAAAGTAATTTTTAATGCATGCTACGCAACAGAAATTTAATCATCAATATTTCACTGATTTACAGAAGCATTCTTCATTAAATTATGCGATTCGCAGAAATATACGAAACTTCTTGAATTGTTAATTTTATTACATGATATTCAGTAAAATGTTTCTGTTACTTTGTTAAATTATTATTTTTTTAATAACATTTATATTATCCATAAACTTAATTAATACAACATTTGCAAACATTCCACTCATATTAATTATAAAATTCTATAACACGCAAGAAAATATAGATATTTTTCATACTTTCTTTATTCCTCTTTCCAAAAGCATGATTGCACGTCATGTATTCAATTTAATTATCTTTCCATCACAGACGTATGAAGATATTATTTCATGATAGATACATTATATGTATATTCAACGTCAGAAGGTAAATCACGAATTACAGAAACATTATTTCTTGACATTTTTACATGACATATTTTCAAAAAAGGAACAAACGAGGTTAAAAATCGCTACCATAGGTTTTGGGATTTTTACTGTAATGTTCACGATATCCAGCATCCTTTTGGAAAGATGACCAGTTTTCCCTAAAATTAGCCAGCAATAGAATTAAACACCCTAAGTTTCAATGGTGTAATATACATTGTAAGTCTTTTATAATGTAAGAGTATTATTCAAAGGTTGAAGAGAGAGAGAGAGAGAGAGCGTGATAAAATAATTTCTGTGCTTTCCAACTACAATATTGTATAACGTACAAACCGTAAGTACGTATCGACTGTTATAAATTATGATCTTATGTCGACGAAGTGACTAAATCTCGCACAGTCTATTAAATTTGCCCATTTGACCCTGGGACAGTTGTTGGAAGCTGGCTGACTGTTTATTACTACTTATCTTTAACGTCCATTTCGACAATTTGGAAGAACTATGGCTGTAAGTGGTCGTTCGGTGAGCGTGGCTCCGTCGACGCGATGGAATAGTGTTTCTGCGCTTTATCGCGACCAACGTGGTTCATAAAACGCGGAATAAAACGATTTGACGATAGATGAGTGGTAGGAATTCATGCTGGGAATACAAAAGGGCGAAAATGGAAGTAAAATGATATAATAAAATTAGGAGATTTATTACGAACAATTTTACACGCTATTTATTAACTTCACCTTCAATGTTAAGAAGCGTTCAGACGATCAATATTATTGTCAATATTCAGGTTTCTCAACATTATCGTACATAAGAGACCCTCCAGACTCTAGTCAATCAATATATATACAACGTATATTGTCAATACAACGCCGAGAACCCTGAATATTGAGAATAATATTGACAATAATATTGGTCGTCTGAACGTACCTTTAATGTTCCTGTAATGGCAAGATATTCTCTATTAATAACTATTATATGTTTAGTGCATTAATAATTAGAGAAAGTAATTGCTGGAAACAAACTTTGCACAAATCAAGATAACAAGTTTACGAAGGTAGAAGATATTGCTGGTTTCCGTCATTTCTATACTTTCAGTTCATACAATCCGATATAATTTGGACCTACAGGAGTATACGTATATGACTTTCATCGAAATCGGAGTGTGTACCTGTTCGGAAGTACATTCAATTTTTATACTATTCCAGCAGTTAAAAACTCTGGGAAAGTTTTGAGATATTTATCAATGTATCTAGTATTATTTTGGAATATTTAGAACGGAATATTTGGAATTTCTTTTTCGATAAAGATAAGAATTAATAGAAAAGACTACACTTCACTTGGATTGGGAATAATCCACTTTGTCTACGAAGGATTAATGTAGATACACGAAAGAATGTTTTGTATGAAACTTTGTCAAATTCACGATAAGAAAAATCACTAAAATAATTTATAAAAAGATTTATAAAATATGAACCACTCTAACAATAATTCTATCTAAACCTATGCATTTTCCGTATCTACATATACAATGAATATATCGGAGACAATTTCTTTTTCACAAAAACTAGTGATCGATCGTAACAATAAAAAGCTCCGAGGAGTCTCTTCAAATCTCAACAGTTCATCGCTGTCTGAATCGTTCAAACTTACCAAGTACTAATCACCAGCCATTAAATATTTCTCCACATCTGGTCCATTTCTCCCGAATCTTTAATCTATTTCACGTTCTTCACAATCTTCGTTCGTCGCGTATTTCTTGAAACAAATCCACCCTAATTCCTAATCCGCGCGGTATTTCAAAACTCCATCCGAGATTTCCAGAAATATCTGCTCGTTTCGCGTAATTTATCGTCGCGACGCCGCGACAGAGTGGCGAGCTGCATCGTCGGAAGTAATCTCGCAAAAATCACCTCCTATTTCAATTTCTCATGCAAATAACTAGCATTAATCGTGGAGACGCGCGGATTCGATCGTGTGCTTGTCTCGCGAGCGTCCTTTCCCCTGTTTGCGATCGACGAGCCGCGAGAGCAAAAAGTAACTGGAATGAAGAATGGAAAAATTCAAGATCCATCAGCCTATATAAAATCTATATAAATCTAAGAAAGTATTTGGAAACTTTTACATATATACTTTGTGTGTTACACGTATTATAAAGCATTTTGATATTTCATTAACTGTAAAGAGATATTGTAGAGAGACATGGCTATCGTGACTGTATAAGAATTTGAAAGCAACTTGATAATGTAACATACGAATAGAAGTTACAAAACATTTATTGAAAAAATATACATGTATATATTTAGTAGAAAATTAATATAGCCACAGCGTGAACAGCTATCGTAAACATATATTGTATAATAAGTGTCAAAGATGGTTTCACCGAAGATTGAAGCTTCTTAATACAATGGATAGTTGACTTTTTAAATCTTCGATGAAATATATATTTGCATTAGGTATCTTGTAACTTTTATGCACATTTTTAGACTTGTTTCAAACTTGATTTTTATTTCTTTCAATCTAATTGTGACTATTGTGTCCCATCCCATGCCAATTTCGAAATGTTTCGACTAACAAACATTTGACATATTTGTGGAAAGTTTCTGTAAGTACTCGAATACTTTTGTGAGCCATGAGTTGTACGAGCCACTGACTATTCCCGTGATAGTGAATATTAAGGTCTTGGATTGCCTGAGAACTTGTATACATAGAGGAAACAAAATACTATGGTCACTCAACAAGTGTATAAATCTCAAATTTTTCAATAAATTTCAATACAAAAATATCGAAAAATTGAGATCCGTGCGTTTTGTGATATTTTCCCAAGAAATAAAAGAGTTCTTAGAAGAAATATAGAAATAAAAGCAAAAAAAAAAAAAAGAAGAAAAAGTAACAGAAAAAAAGACTGACAGAAGGAAAAAGAACTAAAACCATGGTACACTAGTCGAAATTCGAGCATTTATTCATCGAACGATTCTTCGGACTTATATCGCGACGGCCCGTTTCCAAACGTCGACATAAATATTATTCCTGCGTACGATTGTACGTTGTAGGAACGATAACTCATCGCGGTACGTTTCGGTTCCTGATAAATTCGCAAAGTTTCCTTCTCGCGATACCACCCTATCGAGAAAGTTCCCCGCGACTCCTCTCGAGCCCCCATGATCTTTTTCTTCTCGATGATATTCGAAACGAGAGACGATAAGAGGTGCGGGGAGATAAAAAAGACTCCCTGACTGACGGCGGAATTTGTTGTACGGGGCTGTGCTGTTCCGTGATCTATGATGCCTCGAATTTGGGTTACGCTCGGTATCGAGATTGGAAGATTTACGGCGTTCGACTCGAATGATATATTTATTATATTTTTGTTGTTTCGTTTTTAAGTATAAGACGTGTGGCGATATTTGTGACTTTTTAAACACGCATGGTAGTTTTGTCGAGGGAAGTTGTATGTCGAGGAAAGCTGATTAGCAGGTTGCGAATATTTATACATTTATGTAAAATTTAATACAAAAGTGTATAAAATATACAGTATCTGTAGAAAACGTGTAAAATATTTGAAGCGAAGGATATGCATTATGATAGATGAAATTAATCTTCATTTAACTTCTATTTATTGCCTAAAAGAATCTAATTTCAAATCTAATCTAAAGTGTCTACTATAACTCAATCGTATCATGTAAAATCTTAATAAATCATTCTAAATATACTGTCATCGCTACAAAGGAAAATTTTATACGATACAATTAGTATACTAAAAGGTAGTTAATCTTTCCTTCTAATATCAACTTCGTTTGAGTTCGATATACCTTCCCGTTGGCGAGACATCATCGATCAAAGCGGAACCTAATTCTCGACACTTCGTTATCCTCCTCTTCGCATAGTCGAACCCTTGCAACCTTTCACTCGCACATGCGCTATACTGACCTACCCCAAGCATTCTAGCAGTGCTGTGGCCAGTGACAGATGCAGAGTTCGCGTTTTTTCTTTTATTTTTACTACATGGTGTACGTATTTTAGGGGGAAAATATGGTTTGCACTAGTGTTAGATTCGACTGACATACTGTGATATTTTAAATATTGATATTTCGAACTTTTTATGCAATTTGTTTTTAAAGTTGACAACATGGTGCTGCATTTTAAGCGACTGCAAATCTGAATGACTCGTGGTCTTTTTATGAGATTTGTATTACATGTAAATATGAAATATTTTAAGTTAAAATCCACTATGTGTGACCTCGTAATTGCACGTATCTGATTTCCGATACTTGCAGATTTTATAGTTACAGTTATGAGAAATTGGAGTACATATTCTTCACTGAGAAAATAATAAAAATTATTACTGATGACTATTCAGCTTAGAATAAAATAACATAAAAAAATGTATCACAACACGTTGGTACTTAGTAAATTATTTTTGCAAGTTTCACTAAATTTCTCATGAACATCCATACGATAAACATACATAAATAATGTGCATTAGTAAATGAGTAAGAACGATAATCACGTTTAATCTGCTACTACTTTTGTCAGGAAACTAAGAGGATTTAATCTTCCAATTAAGGATATGGATATAAAACTGAACATATTGTCTGGTGAATCGAATTTCCTCAATTTAATATCAATTCCTTAATTCACTTCCATTTCGATCGAAATAAAATAGAATACGTACTACCAGTTGCAACATAAATAACTAAATCTAATATCACATCCATTTAAAAATATAATACATATATATCGTTCGTTTGTTGAAAGAGTGACACAGTCGAAAAAATTGTCAATTTTAAAATCTCAGCACGAGTGGACTCCAAATCGAACTATTCTCTATGAGACTGTCATTTTATCCAACAAAATTGCACTATGCAACAAGAAAAATGTTACAAATACTATTTCGATTCTTTTCGTGGTGGTAAGCAATATACAATACAGAAACATCATTTTCTTGCAGATTATTGAAATCCAAAGACTTTTCGATTAGGAATCTAAACTTGGAAATCGAAATAAAGACTTCTTAATTTAGATAAAAAAAGAAAATTCCAAAAGGTAAGTTACTTTTCAAATAAAAAAAGAGGCGTGTTATTGCTAAACGATCGAGCAATTAACAATTTTCTACTCCAAATCGATTTCCTGAAAAATTTGTTTTCGTCGGTCACGCGACTCTTCCAGGAAGCCAACGATACTCGTATATACAAAACAACAGGAAATTTTCGATAACAGTTTTCCAAATAAAAACCAACGAATAACTCGTCTCATTTTTCCTCTATTAATCTACAATTCAGGTTCTGCAAATCTCGTAAATCGGCGCTTTTCAATAAAGCTTCACCATTTACTGTTTCGGACACCATTGAGAAGACTAGACGAGAATCTGGTGCTGCTCGCTCAATACGCACACAACTAGCTACATATCAGGTATCCCGCAATCGGGACACGTATCACGCAACAGCATTGCCGCGTTTAACGAATTAGAGAGGAATTTTAGGGGATGATCGACCCTCTCGATTTTCTATTAGATTCTTCTCTTCTGGTTGATACGTTTCATGTATCACGTCACGAGTAGCGAACTACTCGTAAACTTTCGTACCTCTTTGACTATTCCTTATTTTTAACACTTTGACTGCCACGCTGGTTTCGCTGAGGACGCCACGGGGGAATTTTTATTATTCAAAGCATATAATGGCAGAATAATAATAAATTGATGATGTAAGACAACATTCTCCCACAATGAACCATTTATCTTGTTGGTGGTCACGGGTGACCACCGTGGCGCCTTGGTAACAGTTGATAGCGACATATTATAGCAAGGCTTTGTTTATTTCAACAAATCATTCGCATTTGTTATTTCGTCGCAAGCAAAACGTGGAGAATATATCGTTGAAACGCGTAGAAGATATTAGTAAACAGTATTTGCTTAATTCTATATGTAATAGTAAGGTATGTGCACACTTCTAACTTCAATTATATGATTATAAAGCAGCATTTACGATTATTTTCTAAGGTGTGTTTATAATAATATTCGTAGATTACCCCTCAAAGACATGGATGCAAACACAGTGCACCGTTAGATGTAAGATTTTTTTCTCACTTTTTTTTTATTGATGTTCTAATAAAAATGTTTAATTGTTCAATGGGGCAGTTTTTATTTCAAAGTATCTTCTATTTATCGGTTATACTCAAAATGTTCTAACTGTTAATTTTCATTCAATTTTTACAATTGTAAGAAGTTCAATCGCTCCAGTCACCAATGACATAGTGCTAATAAAGCGAAGGTGGCGAGTTCCGGTCGTTACGTGTAACTGGCGAGATCTTTGGATTTTTCCTCTGTCCGATCGCATTCTCCTTTTGCAAGAACTTTGAATTTCAGGTACAGAACTTTGATATACGATGATAAATTAATAAGAATCCCTTCGTGTGATGTTTTGAGAAACACCAGATTTTCTACTCAGAATTATTTACTAAAGTATCATTAAAGTACGAATTAAAGTGTCGTTTGTAAGCTTCAAGGGCTGAAAGAAATCCTTATTTAGATTCGATTTCTTGTGTCTTATTCGTAAACGTGTAAATTTGCATATAAATATTCACATTCTATTAATCATTTACGTTACTTATTACGGATGTCGGTAAGTTATGTTCCTTATTGTAAAAATTGTGAAAATGATTCAAAGATCGTAGTAGGTTTAAAACTGTTTAAAGTGGGAAAGGAGGATGTATGGAATATGTGAAACATACGGAGAGAAAAAGGTAGGAGTGCAAATGAAGACGAAAGAGAAATAATATTTAGGATAATGATATGGAAAGTTTATAATTTGTATTTTATGTATTAATCTAGTTGTGTGTTAATATTTAATTGATATGGAGTGAGTTTGTCTAGTCTTGTTTTCTTTTGTGTCAGACATAGTACAATCCTTATATGCCATATTATACGAATCTGTAAATTTTCATATCCTCATTAAAGAAATTGGTTGGACGTCTTTTTTAATTCGATCATAAGATAAATGTTAAAACAAACATATTACCTACAATAATACAATGATTTTATACTAATCTTGATTCCATTACTTTTTGAATTATCTTATAATGTTACGTAAAATTATGAATTTCTATAATCTATCAAATTTCACATTTGTGATATTGGCATATGATCTTGCTAAAATTTAACAATCGAGTAGCTGCTGGATTCAGAAGCTTTCCAAGTCCTCACGCTCCGCGCATGCATATAAAAAAAGAGAAAAAAGAAAATTTGAGAAGGGAGGAGGTAATTTTGAAGGAACAGTCTTGAACTCATTAGCATTCATAACGAGTTCCTTTGGAAGGAACGATTAAAAGCGTCAGCAAAGCTTCCGACTCGATGTCGACAGAGATCTGCAGACACGCTGGTTTTCGATTTACCCGGTTGTCAGAAGGACGGTGTGTTCCAGTGTTTGCCATAAGAGAGCAGTGGCAAAGCGTACAATCGAATGGGACGTTCGGTCTGTGGCGAAATCGAAATTCGACTCGGAATCAGATTGGTCGGGAACTTTGCTGGGCTTCGCTTTTACGGGCGGCTGGTGGGTTGCGGTTGAACGATCGGTTCATTTGCGAATCGAAATGGGCCAACAAAAGTGACACTGATACAGAAGCTGTGTTCGTCTCGTGCATGGATACGCCGAGAATTTTTGGCGGGATTTGATCGTTCGATTGATTGGCTGGGTGGGGAGAAAGTGGAAAATTTGTCTTGCTTCTTCCATCGATTGAAATGGTCGCGTTGTTGTTACGGCGAGGGCACAGTCATGGAATATCTTTTAGTTCGTCGTCGCTGTTGTTGCGTAGAACTAGTCGTCGATGATTCGTGAACAGAAGAAACCTGTAATTACCAGCAGTGAGTTATATAACATTGTATTACTGTTTACTGAGTTTAATTTATTGTAGTTCGATTTGCCTTAGCGAGTTTGATCTATCGAGTTGTTTGGACAGTTTGTAAGGTTTCAGTATTTATCAATATTCAGTTTTGTGCATTTGATGGATGTAGAAGAAAATTATTTATTAACAATTTTTGTCAAACAACGAAAATGTTGAATTTGAGTAAACGTTGCTAGTTGAACATCAAGTACGTTAAAATCAAAAATTCTACATCGGAAAAGAAAAGATAAAAATTGACAAGTTTTTATTCATAAAGTAGACTATTTTCCCTTGTTTACATTTTATCAGTGAGAAGCAAATCAAATAATAGCTTTTACATAACCAGTAGCGGTGCTAGAAAATTAGAATAGTTGTAGTCTAATTCATCCTATTCCCTAAATATACACAGTTTTCTATCATTTATTTCCTAATCTTTATTAAACTTTTTTTATGCCAATAAAGAAACAAATATTCAAGAAATCTACAGAAACAACCTCAAACGTGGTTATGAAGTCACTTAATAAACGGCACTACGTTAATAAAAAAAGCGGTACGTACGTTATTTTATAAAATTTTATAAAAGTATATTACCTTTTCGAACAATCCGATATTTTAGTGAGTGCTAGTAATGACTTTAATCGCGTTCTGTAAATACGTGTATTGTGAATATCGTGGAACGAGTAGTTATTTTATTTTCACAGTGTTAGTTACTGGTTGTATTGGATAGCTTATTTGTGCTGCGCACTTTGTTTGTTTCGGCATGGAAATAGAGGTTTTGTGAAAATGTCAATCGAATGCCAGCCATAAAGGGAATACGTGGGAATTGATCCACGTACAATTTGAATAACCTTCCACACATACTTTTACTACTTTTTATCCTTCAATTTTTAGAGATTGAGCAAATATTTCGAAATGTATTCGACCAATTTAAACCATTCTGAATTAACTACGCAATTATAATATACAAGTGAAAATAGGAATAGTTTCACCGCAAGAAATCATTTTAATTAAAATTTCTAATAATTCAGTCTTTGATACAATATTCGTTTTTATCTTTTATCCATTTGACGATTATATTCGTTCATTTCGTCGCTATTGAATGTTTCGTTTTTGTTATTAAAATATTCTTCCAAACCTTCTGTAATTACATTTCTGAAATCATAATATTTAATATATTTTCTGTCAAAAAACTTTATCAAGATCTAAATAATCTATCAACCTACATATTTATAAAAGGCTGTGAAAGCTACCTTCATCGTAAATTTTTGTTATCTGTAACTCATACAAAATTTACCGTTTATGGTATACATTATTGTAGAATAATTTATTGATCAAATTTTCCATAACAAATAATTTTCCTGCAATATTACGTTGCTTCTTTATCATCCGTGTTCCATCGGTTTGAATATTCGTGTATATCAATAAACCACAATTTGTGGAAGCCCACGTAATGTTGCAACTGTAAAAACAAAATTATCAAATACCTACTAACGATACAAATTATTTCTTCTAAGGAAATTTGTAAATAATCTCTTCTAAGGAAGATTAAGAAACAAGAATAAAAATTGAAAGAGACTGTCACTCTTTTATTAAACAATTTGTATTTCCGTTCAATATTAATATTCATAAAATAGTTAGGAAAAGGTGAGTAATAAATATTTCATAAGAAACAAAATGATACAAGCATCGGAAAAATGTCAATTATCCGAGTGAGTGTCGCGATTAGTTTGAATAATCAACACTTCACCGTACTCTTTTACGCTATATTTTTAGTCCACTTGGCTTTTGCTATTATCAAAAAATCCAACCACAATCGAAATCCAACGTAATTTCAAACTATTTCAAAATATCAAAGTTGGAAATTTCAAACTATGTATCCATTGATCTTTCCTCGTTTCAACTCTGGATTGAAACGCGTATTTCTTAACTTCGGAAGCTGGCCAATATCAGGTTCTGAAAACTTGGTTGACACGATATTAAGTTGGCCTGCGGTTTGGGAACGAGATGAAGTCCTGTTTCCAGCGAAGCAGGCAAATTGAAAACGGGAGGGAAAATCGATGGTAGGTCTGAACGGCACGCGCGAACGAGTCGGCGAAGCGCGGTTATAAAGCCGCAAAAATACATTTGATTCGATCAACGGTGATCGACGTTTGGAATCAGTCGCAGAGAAGCGGCAGAGCCGCAGACCAGCGGCTGGTTACACGACTGGAACATGGAACTCGCAGGATTGGTGTAATAGAGGAACGCGAAAATCAGACAACATTCGTGCGACGCGACGGCGATGTATCGAGTTAATGACAGAGATTCCGCTTGTAGTTGTCGTCCATCGCTTTGAAATAATTTCAATACTGACGCGGCGTTCAATTGCAGCTTCTATACCTTCGAACATCATACAAACGCGATGTGTTAACGTGTGTTGTATTATCTTGCTTGAATGGCTTCACATTTGTTTGAAAAATGAATTAATTCATTTACGACTTTGACTTGTAATTAGATGTTTATCTATGTTTATAGTTTTATCGACACAATGTATATAGAGATTTTCTGTCCTATTTGTAGTTTTAAAAATATTGCTTATCACAACGTTAAATGATCATTTGTCTTGACTGTATCTATAGACCTGATAGGTTTTTTCCATTTTTAGCCTGTTATTTAAAAAAATTATTAGTAGATAATAAATAATAATAAATAATTGTGCTAAAACTGATTCTATTATGTAAAACTACATTATATAAAACTAATTGCGTAGATGGAAATTTTGGTTCTAGGGCTAAAAATCTCTGGATTCATGAGAGAAAATTTCAAGTTATTAGAAAGTTTCAAATTTTGAAAATTTATATTCAATCTAGTTGCCACTTTTACATGACCTACTACTACCTCTATCGCGATGTATTTTAACATCAATTTAGTAGCAGGATATCGATGTTACATAATTTCCACTAGGACAAATTAAATTCCTAATTATGGAAGACTAGCGTGTAATTCGAATTCTCCGAAAATACTCTGACTGACATTTGTAATTACCCTAACAGCAATTAATTTAGGAATTGGCGTACAGTGTCCTTTGGGCAAAGGGAGTATTAATATTCATGTCATTTAACATACATAGATATATTCAAGAAATTAATGGATGCCACAGTTCTCGAATTTTTATGTAGTGAACGTGAATTGTCATTTTTTGTGTTGGAGATTTTATCCATTGGATTTTTATGGCTTGTATGTTTCAAATATGTCTATCAATTCAATATATTATGACTAAAATTCTACGAGTAAAAATTCTATATTAATTTTGTGTATCTATGTACCGTCATTAAAAATGTTTTTTTTAGCCCTTGTTATTTAATAATCTTCTGATAATTGATTTTCTAATCTGAAACTTAATGCAAGATAATATCATGTAAATGTTTTTTAAAACGTTCTTAATTTCAAATTATGTTTCGCGATGATAATTTATCTTTTAGTTTAAAACTTCTTCTCATTTTGCCATTGCCCGTTGCCAACCAGTTTCATAGAAAATTGTTATTTGATAAGAATGTCAATATTTCGCGTTACATTTTAATAGAATCAACGATTGGATACGCTGATTTCGTAAGTTAACAAAAAATCTCGTTATTCCCGCATTAACAATGTTTATGATGACAAGAACATCACTCTGTTGCATGTTTTGAAAATATATTTTACGATCTAATGATGAAGATTTATAGATGACAAAAATAACAATGATTATAAGTAAGTGATATTAAATACATTAGAAAGAGAAAGCAATTTAGAGATCACAAAATAATTAAATTTCCTAGACAGATGGGAATATTTTATGATTATATATTATACATTTTTTATAATTAATAAAAATTAGTTACATATATAGACATACTTCAGAATATAATTATAAAATTGATTAAATTCATATTAAGAAGTTCTGCAGAAATTAACATCGTTAATTATTTTATATATGTCTTCCATGAAAGATTTTTCGCTATGAATGTACTACAGGGAAAGTTAAGGAGAAGATAGTAACCTTAACAAGCCAGCTTGTTAACAGCTACAGCGCACCGCTCTATCAACTGAGCTGCCGAAGATGAGAAAACAGTGATTATATAATATGTAGGTATATTAGGTTCATTGAAGCGATGTACACATTTCTACATGCAATGTAATTAAATCAAGCCAAATTGAAGTAATATGATATTTTAAATTTTACAAAATTTCTTCATATCTACGAGATCTGTTACAAAACAATCAGTTACAAAGTATATGATTTATGATTTAATGGCAAGGAAAACATGGGAATAAATCGGTACTCCTTAATTTTGTCTAAATTGTAATTGATTGTTCGCAATTACCTTAGGTATAGTACTCTAATTAAATTTTTCAATTTTCTTTCTTTCAATATTCTGGGCTCTCGAGGCTATGGTTTGTCCCAATTGCGTAGGACACGGGACGTAGGAAAAATTTAGCTTTCAATATCGATCTGAGTTCAAATAAATTAACGAAATTGTTCTTCCGACTTTCATTTCTTCGAGCACTTGATATAATTATATTTAAACGTGTAAAACAAATAATAAACAGAATACAAGTTATCGATTTCATTAGTCAAATGGAACATTTGTTATTATTTCTCTTGCAATTTATTGATATTTATCTCCAATTGAGTAAAATTTTATTTGTAATTTGTATTTTCGTCGCAAGATATTAATCTCAACATCGAGAAAAAGGATAAAAGCAAGCATGTAACATTGTCATAATTTTCCAATCATTTATACGGAATGTAACAAAATATAAATATAAATTATTGAAAAATTCTATCAATATTACATTTTCATCGATGTTCTTCTGCTTGATGTTGAAAAATAATATTTCATATCAAAGATGAAAAGTACAGATGAAATTGTATTTATTTGAAAATATTTCTACGACCTGAACAAAGAAGATATCTACATGAATGCCTAATATAATTGTTTCGTTTTAGTAAAGTGCAAGAGAAGTATCAATTATTGTAATTAATCAATTAACAATAAATTATTGTAATTAGTAAGACTTCAGTTTTTAGATATAGGTGTGTAATTAATGCGTTTATTTAGCTCTATAATTTTCAACAATTTAGTTCTACTTTCTTTCTCAAAAATTTATTCTATGAAAAATAAAAAATAACCTTGTTGGCGAAATACGTAACTCGTACGTAACATCGCATACAAAAGATTGCAATGTAAAATGTATGAAGTATTACAAAATATAACAAGAAGGAGAAAAAATACACAGAGATACGAATATATTCAGTAAATCATCAATTCTTTTCATTATATTCAACTGGAAAGCTACTTTTTCCAGCCGATATTAAAATATATTGTCAATGCAACGCAGAAACATAAAATTCAACAAGAAGCACAATACATTATAAATCATTTCTTGACGGGGAGTTTTCGTTTGCAATTCGGAATATTACGAAACAAGAGCTCATGCTAATTACAGAGACGCGGGATTTATCGCGTTTGGATTTGATTAAGAGAATATGAATATTTACGCAAAGGCTCGTTACAATGGCGGGGAGCGGCTGTCATCGAGAATAACGCGAGATAAAGTTACAGTTTCAATTAAGAGGTCAGTAAGTGGAAAAGTAAGATAAACGGATGAAGTAGCAGGCTTTCGCGTTAAATTTTACTTCTAATCCCCCGGAGAAAAAGTCACGACGAATCTACGAAATACGAGTGGCCACCGGTGCAGATAAAATAATCGTTATTTGTTGCAGAAATAAAAATTTCTTGCTCACCTGTGTTGGTCAGCGAAACAAACTGCGCTTCGCAGTTTTCTTGGTTATTACGATGGTTCAATGAACTTCAGTTGCTGTGAGTCTGGCAACAGTTTAGAAAGTGCAGTTTTCAGTCTGGGGCTCAGGGTTGAAATAACTTTGATTTGCTGGAACTTTTTTTTAACTTTCTTTAGTTACCAAAGTCTAACGTCTCAGTGATTTGGAGTTCATCGATAGGATTTATTCTGCGATATTGGAACTTTTGAGAAATGAAAATATATATTTGGAGAGAGAGGGAGAGAGAGAAAGAGAGAGTTTATGGACTTATAGTAAAGCAGTAAGTGGTATCTTTGGAGCGAGTGGTACTTCAAGTTTGAAGCAGATGTTCGGAATATGTATCTTGTTCAGAGTATTCTTCGAAACCATGTTTCTTCGAGAAAGAATAAAACTATGTTGAAGAAATATACATTGTAAGTATGATAAAGTTTATCGAATCTCATGGATTAGAGCAATACTTTTTTTTAACAGAACATTGATGTTTAGAAAATACGAACAATTTTGCTTTAATATTTAAAGGCCTCCTCAGGAGGTTACTGTCATGAAAGATCTACGATGAGAATTTAGATTAGAAAACCGACGATAAGTCTGAAAGAAATAAGGTAGAATACCAATTAGAACGGCTCTTTAGGTAGATAATATCGTATAAAGGTGGATTATAAAATACTGAAACCTTTCCAACTTCTTTGATCATATCGTGTATGAAATTTACGTACTTTTCTACCGAAAAGAATTATTCTTTATTTTTTATTTTTCTGTTTTAACATCTACTTTAATACCTCTATCTCGATAATGAGCTCGAGCACTTTATACAAAAATAGGAAGAGACACTGAGTTAAAACAGAAAGAAAGGTCCATGAAAGGAACCTTCTACGAACATTGTCGAATTTTTATACGCTACAACAAGAAGAATTCCCAAGTATTTATTGCAGCGATTTTGTCAGCCACAGTTTCTCGGTGGCCTGTTAACCCTTCAATTTCCCGGGAAGAAGAGCGGAGGAAACCGGAAAATAGCATCAGTGTCCGTAAATCCGGACCCAGTGCAAAGTCGCTATTGTTCGTCTTGGAATTAAGCGTTCCCCTCGTTGCCGCTTGATACGGTCGCGCTTTTTCCACCCAGCGAAGACTAAAATTTGTCCCACCAATCTCTGGTTAGGTTTCTCTGAAAATGGAGACAGTGTCCAAAGTGGAGGGTGAAACGAAAGATGAATGCACACAGGTTCACGAACATATTCGAACACTTGTAGACAACTTCTATGAATATATATTATGTGTATTATGCGAAACATTTCGAAATTTTATTAGTACTGTTGCGAGACTCGATTATCATTATTATACTGGCAAAGTTTGCAATCAATCTGAAAATAAATGTTGAAACCACAAGATACTTATTTAACGCAAGCATATATTTCGCAGAGATCAGAAAAGTATTTTATCGCAAAGCTCGATATTCAGTGAGACCATATTTAACACTTATTATGTATTAAAAATAGCTATTCATGTTATATATTCATTTCTTACTACATATATATTTGCAGTAAATGTTTTATAGCTTCTATCTTCACTCTCGCTCACAAGTACTAAGTGTACCTGTTGGTTTTGTATACTAAGCGATACTTGAGGTAGATTGTTAGAGAAACAGTTAATCAGCTAGGATTTTGTATTTATATTTACAGATTGATAATTCAAAATATACAGTAAGAGACTGTGAAAATTATTTGGAAGAATTTTAGAGATAAATAATAAATTTTAACAGTATATTAACATCTAGATTCTTCACCATTCTTTGGCCTAAATCACGTTAAAAGAACTTGAGATAAATTTAAATGGTTCAGGATATAAATTTGACTTACGGGATGTATGATAGAACAATACATGCAACTGTAATTACAAATCTAAAATTGTAAGTAGAACAGTAAGAGAATGATACGACGAATATAAACAAAGGCAACGTTTGAATTTATTATATAATTGATGAGATTCTTATTACGACGTTGATGATACAAACATACTATTTACGATGAACATGCAAATTCTTTACATTTTAAAATTCCAAAAATAAGGATTAATAAGTTCTTAATTGTTTCTCAGGTTGTATCTTATTTTTGTTTTGACCGATATAACGACAGCCATATTTCGTTACAGTATTAATGAAATTTCAACACGTTTCATATAACATATATCATATATGATATAAAAGTTTTTGATGATAAATGTTTGAATACTTTTGTGAGCCAGTGTACAAGAGGCGAGTCTGTGAAACGTTGACGCGTTGGTATACGTAACTTCTTTCTGTCTACGAAGAAGGAAAAGAGGTAAGCTTGCGAGGCCAATTTCGTAAGGGTGGAATAGGTATTCTGGATTACAATATAATTTCACAAAGAGGACGAGCTTCTCAGAGTCGACTGGCATGACTTTAAGCGTATCATGCACCCACACCACTTTTCTCGCGGTTTTCCTCGACAAATTAGAAACTATCAGGATTAACGGTGATGATAGAAGTCGTTCTGAAAATCATCAGACTGACTCGAATGGTACTAGCTCAGGTCCTAAGTGGAAAACCGACGATTCTGCTGTACAAAGTGCTTTCCTTTGTTATGGAGGATTTTTTTAAAGCTGTTTTTGATCGCAGCGTATTCTGAATACAAGTTGGGTGGATGTTTTAGAAAGCTTGTCTGGTTGATTTTGTTGCGAAAAAAGGATTCGGAGATAGCTAAAAACTAGTCAGAGAAAGTGCAGTTATATGTATAGGAGGATTTAATTCTCAGTGATTTCGTAAATGAAAGATTTTAATTTGCACAGTAGAATCTCGACTATCAAAACACCGATTAAGGAAATGATGGGTTATCAGAGCATTGGTCAGTGGAATATTTGAGATGGTTTTTTATACGAAAAGCTGAAAAATGAGAATAGAAATGAAAACAAATTATTACAATTTTATCCCAAAGTTTTTGTTATTACGCTTAATATCATATATTTTTATTGATATTTTTAAAGGTTCTAATAATTGTGCTTTTCGATATATTAGACATTCATATATAAACATTATTATATAATATAAAACATTATTATAGTATCATGAACATAACGTATCATAATCATATGTATCGTTCTTTAAGTTTCTTTTCCTATTGAAATATTTATTCAGAATTAAACTATGACTTATTGGTATGCTCTTAGTTTTCTCTCATAAAAAAAAGAATAAACATGAAGAGTAAACTTAAGTTGTTTGATAACAATTTGTATAAAGAAATAAGAACACAACCTTTGAATTTTTAAGGTGTATAATTCTTAATACTAATCTTTCCTATATTACTTATATTATTCCTTTATCTTTCCTAAATTATCGTATCATTTTCATTCTGTAATTACTTTTTTAGATGAATAATAATAATTTTACGTTTCACTCTCAATATGATTTCTTCTTTATTCCATTCGTGAGTTCGACATTTCCTTTAGGATAAAGAAATATTAAAGTTAATGCTCTATAATATTCCAGAAAGTTTAATTTCATGCAGACGTTCATGTTCTAGCTATAAATATCAAATCAATAAAATAAAACGAAGTTATTTCATTTAATAGTCCTAAGCTTAAAAACTGGAGAAAATGTATATGTTTCTGCGATTTCAATGATTTCCCAGAGTCTTGGAATAGCTTCAAATTTATTGAGATTTAAACATTCTTTTATGCAGATCTAAGCCTTGTATAAATCTTTTCGTAAAACAAGTTCGCGTTGAAACTTTAATTCGAAATCTTAGAAGGCGAAACTGAAGCACAATTTACCCTCGTTCGTTTAATAGTTTAACAGGAAATGGACATCGTTGGTGAGTTTATAAAGTTTCCTTTGTATAGTGCTTTCGATTTAGATATACGTTGAATAGTTTTGCACCGACTTTGAACGAAACAGGCTAAAAATATACTTAACTATTTCGCTTTGAAAAACAAATTACGTGTTATACAAATCAGTTTACTCAATGCAAGGTTCAAACAAGCCGCGTGAAAGTTGCATTATTTTAGTAATTGACTCCATAACAGATTTTTCCTGATTTTCAAATTTATGTAAATATATCGGTTCAAGATGTCGTAAACTTTCGTGAAAATAATATATTTTTTCAGATTGATCAAAATGCACAAATTAATAGAATAGAAATGGTGAAAGTTATGGAACATGTAGAAATTTTCTTTTTTTACATACTTCATAATCATAAATTTAGTATTTGTTTCAGTATGCTGAAGCTCATAAATTGGTTTGATTCTATGATTGGTTCGTCATTAAATTTCGTCTTTAAAGTTGTAAATAAAATATTAGTTTGCAAAAAAGTTTTATTTTTTGCTCATATATAGTATTTTTTTAAAAATACAATATTAATAATATTATATATATTAAATTGTGCTTATATATTTAATTAGTAAAATATTCTTCATTCATATACGTTCTTCTATTTTTTGAATTGCAAATATTAAATCTCTATCTATAATCTAATAGTTATAACAAAGGAAAATTCTTGAGCTATACAGAGAAAATTGGCAAAGAAAATATGTTCAGTGATATATGTCAGTTATAGGTCTGGCAACAAACGGAGTAGATAATTGGATCCGATAGTGCATCAAAGTTTTAAATTGAATTACGGTGAGTAATCATCCTACAAATGAAGAAAATAATTTATGTCTTTGGGTCCGTGTATGGTAGATTAGTACTGTATAAATCAATTATTCCATACATTGATTTACGTGAGGTCTTAGGTGATTATATGAAATTGCATATTTCATTCAAATTAACTTTAACATAGAGGTTTTCTGTACAAACAAATTAATCAAATGTACAATCTTAATTAATAAGTTATTAAATAACATAATAAAAATTATAATCTTTCAAATTGAGCTTTCGATTTCTAAATTAAAAACATCTCCTAGTAACTATGAAATTTTTGCACTTCTGTTAAAACGATAATTTAATTACGAGTTACACTATTACTCAAACAAATTACATTATTTGTAATTGTTAACAAAATTTCTCCATAAATTTTCTGTATTCAATTTCAATTATTGTACAATTCTGTTATATATCGCGACAGAAATATACATATGACGAGACGAAAACGAAAACCGAAGAAAATTTATCTTAAAAATCATCTCTATCATAACTAGACTGCGGTATAACCAGACTATTATGTAGATTCAGTTTTATCAGAATATGATTAAAAAAGTGCAAACTCAACAAAGTATTACTTTGCCTATTAACATAAATATTATCGAGAACACCATACTACTTCGAATATTTTATGTATTTTTTGACATTATACGCATTGCGAGTAACTTTGCAATTTGTAATTTCCTATGAATGCACAACAATTCGCTGTCTAATCATAGTTCTGTCTAACCACGTGCAAACATTGCCTACATTCATAATCGAATTAAGGAACGATCAAGTGTCACTGTCATCATTCCAGTCGGCCCAAGAGCCGACCAAAAAATGATCAATGAAACGTACAAGCAATTAAAGTCCAATTAAAAAGCTCTCCCAGCGAAAATTGCAGGAACGCGGCAACGCGGCAGATTTCAATAAAAAAAATCCGACACGGACACGGAGCCGCCATATTTCTCTCTTATTCGTCGAATCGTTTGTTCGCCCAGTCGATGGATCGTTTGTAAAGGGAAGAACTCAATCCGCCGTCGAATAAAAAGTTTCCATTCTCTCCTCTTCTCTCTCTTCCTCAGCCATCTCTCACCAAAAAAGGAAAACAAGGAGAAAACGAAAGAATGAAATAAAATAGAAAAGAAAGATAGAGAGATAGGATCGTTTCGTAAAGGGCTACAATCAATTTCAGAGACGAGTCTAAATATTTAACGGGCCGCGATAAATTAAATTCTATCGGCAGCGTTCGTCGATCGAGCAGCTTTTTCTATTCCAACTTCGACGAAAAATCGTCACCGATAGGACAACATTAATTGACCGGGAATTCGACGAGCTACCCCCTTCTGATAACTTAAACGTTGGAGAGGAACTGGAGCAAATAGAGTTGTATATACAACGTGGTATTAAATTCGTGGTACAATTGAAATTAAGGTGATTCTATGATTAAAAATAAGACGAAAATTAGAGTAACAAAATTACGTCGGATATTTCAGTTTGGATAAAATCGAATTTGCATATCTACCAAGTACACGTCAGCTTTTCTAATCCTTACTAGACTGGAGTAGACAATCGACAGGAGGCGATTCTATATACGAAAATAAACGGCGACAGTGGAATAAAAGCATTTCGTTTTAGGCTATCTTTTGGAGAAAATCCAATCAAAAGATTAATTGAGGACTAAGTACGTGGACGTGTACTAGGCTACTGCTCGATTAAGCAAGTTCAATCTCTCTATCTTCCCCAAAACAAGCTCTTTACTCTACATCTTCGATATAATTTCACACGTATGATAGTTATCTAATCTTTTGTAATTATGATTACGCAAATTCATGTATACTTGGCGAGTTACCAAATCTGATTTCCTCGAAAATAAAACCTTCAACGTGTAATTTTATTACTCTTGGTTTCTATTTTAGTTTGAAATATAGATTTTCCCTGGCCTCGATCGTACCACGAATCTAGGGCCACGGTGTATATAGAAATGGCAATGGAACGAGAAAATCGAGGATAGAACCGAGGAACTGACGGTGACGGTTGGAGGATAAAAAAAGTGGTTCTTCTTGCTTCTTCTACTGGTGTTCGCTAGGCTCAAGAGCCACGTATGTTCCCGATGTTATGTACGTCCCGATTTGCCAGAGTTCGATTACGAAATAGACGGATATCAATTGACAAACATTTTAGGGAAATCGCTGTAGGCGTTTGATCTCAATTAAATTATCTTCCGGTTGGTATTAGAGGCAGAGCCCAGCTTCGATTCGCCGGCATTCAATCCTTTCATTTGATTAATTCCTTCTTACGCTGGATTCCTTGGAATTCGCTGGAATTTTTGGCGTTATCATACTTTTAATAAAATATTATTTTAAAATTGACATTAGTTGCTCCGACCATAATGAGTATTATTATCTTCGTATCATGTTTATTTTATTTGTTTTACTAACGAAAGATATTTCCACTTGCTTCTTCTGCACCACCGGAGAATTGATTATTGTTATTTCAATATGGTATCTATGTTGTTTCGGTTAGTTTATGTATGACTATCGTTTCACGTTTGTGCTATTAATCGTGTGCTTTTAACTGTGGATGCCAATTTATATTATTATTATTATTAGTAGTAGTAATATTTTAGTAGGTTCATTTTTGAATAAAATTTTCCAGTATGGCATTTGAATTAAAGGTGGTATTTATTGATATAATGTATTTGTAATCTTCTTTTTGCTATTTCTTCAATAACTATTACTCTGGTATTAAACAGGATCGGTAAACACAGTCTTCTCATATTCATTAACGCTAGAACTGCCGATAGTTAACACAAAGTTATTTCCACCAAAACCAATCAAAATGACTGGTCTTTAAAAAATACGTAACAATAGAATATTTTTATATTTATTGATTTATTACTTTCTTACAGAAGGAATTCCATGTTATATAGTATATTTTTGGTATTATTAATCCATCTGTGACCATGATCCCTAAACGAGGGTCAACACATTTATAAAATTGTATTTATAAAATAACACACCAGTTGTTTTGGCTGGTGTGTTATTTCTAGTGTTAACATCTAGCGATCTAGCGATCGATTCGGAATTTTCCTGATATCTACTATCATCATATCGAATGATACGCAGTAAAAATTTTAAAAACATGTGGGAAGTTGTACAAAACGAGGGAACTGGTTAATTGGGGTTCGATAAACAGACTGCAGGATCCTTTTACACCTTGACAAGTACCAGTCATGGTACATTCGTACATTGGTATAAGTAGCCTTGATACAAAATTATTTTCAGTTTGAATACATAAAAAACAAAATAAAATTCATTATATTATTCCTTTGGTTATTGTTGCGAAAATCATTACATCATTGCGGAAAAAGATATAACATGAAGTAGGAATTTTAAAATAAAATTGTAAAACCAGCCAATTTGACTGGTGTGCTAGTTCTAATGTTAATCGGTGCGTTATTTCTAGAAATATCGAGGTTATTAAAACAACTGTGAACAATAATTTATAAAATGATTCGATGGATTTAATACAGCGCGGTACATTGGATAAAGATCAATTGACTTTATGATAATAAAGCGATCTCTAAAGAACATTTTGCTGACAAATTGGATCTAATGTACAAGATGACGATACCAAATGTATTTTAAGAATATTCCATTCGATTTGCGGTCGTGAAAAATTTATGCAATTCGACGATGAAATAGAAACGTCACTCTACGGTTACGGGGTTATAAATGGAATAACATTTCATTAAATGAAAACGTTTCCGCCTTCAGATCTTTATCATCGTAAAAATAGCGGAATTTCTCTAAAAATGACAATTCCTTCTTAATGTATTTGCGATATTCTAGATCAGGCATTGGTAATATGAGATTCGCGGATACTTAAGTTCGCACGAAACATTTTTATTGCGTTAGGTATTTCTGAAAAGTGGCTTTAAAAAATGATTGTACTGTAAAAAATGATAATATAATTGTTTGTAAATAGTATTTTAAATTAATAAATTCGTTAAAAATAAGTACTCGTTGAATGTACTTCTAGCTTACAACTACTACTCAAGCAAAATTAAAAATTAATAATTAATACGCTTTGTCATAAGCCAGTCATTTGGGATGCCTGTTTCAATAAAAAGGTTTAGGCCCATCTCTGATCTAGAGCTAACTGAAGTTACAGTCTATTTAATTCGTTTTTATTTGCATTCTTTGTATTAAACGAATTCTATAATATTTTCAATATATAATAGAAATATTTGAGCTAAAGAGATAAAAATGGATACTGACATTTTCATTTATTTAAATACTTCGTTTCAATATTTGAAGATCTCATATATTCCTGGCTCCCATATTATATATATTTTTCGGTATAAGTAGGTGCGAAGAGTTAAATTTGTCTGCTTTTCAAGCACAAATGGATACTTGGTTACACAAGACGCATCCTTCGTTCGTTGATTGAGTTCGTGCAGAAGAATTAAATATAACTTCTCGTGTACTGTCAAGATTATATTTTGTGTCATACTTTGTATTGACATTTGTTATTAGCAGATATTTTTATTGGATAACAGATTTTTCGGATATTATGGTAACTCTACTGTATCTATATTTGTTTCCATAAGAAGATCAATACTCGGAAGATACTAATCAGACGTCTTGTTATTTCAATAAGTTCACACCTCTCAATCCTCGTGTTTCACAGTAAAACTTACGATCACGAAGTAGCAAAGCGGCTTTGCGCCTATATTTTTCCCGACTCTTCATCTTGTGAAAATTGACGAATGATTCATCTCTCCACTATAACGTAATCTCCATCTTTTCACTCTGTTATTCCTTCGATTTTCGATTCGCACCCCTTTGTAATTCTCTTTTCCTTCAAATATTTTTTCCTTTTAAAATTCCAAGTTAAACCGTATCTATACGTGCTTTATAACTTTTATTTTTCTCTCATTCAGCTTTTCTCCCACCGTGATCCTACTTCAATTCTTCTATTTGTTTCTTTATTCTTTCTCTTTCCGCCAAGGAGATAAATTCCATCCCTACCTCAGTGTTCATCCCTTCGCTTTACACTTTTAAATCTCTTTCGGGTCCATTCGTTTCTTCCTTTCCCTTCAATTTCTATTGCTTCCTTTCCCAGCCGCTTTCATCTGACAATTTATCTTCTATTCGGGTCCCCACCGACCCCTTGGTCTCCTCCTCATGCTACTGTCCCTTCTCATTCACATTTTCCCGCCGCCGTTTCCACCATCGCAGCCACTTCGTCGTTCGATTTATTTCCTCCTCTTTCGCGTCTCTCTCTCTCTCTCTCTTTCTCCCTCTCTCTCTCTCTTTCGGTCTCTGTTTTTCTGTCTCTCTTAATGTCCTTTCCGATTTCTCGTTTTGTCGCTGCCGCCCCTCCATCGATTTCAAGCCACGAAAACGTTCGTTATTGTCATCGTGGGGAAACTTCAAACCAAAGAGGAAGACGCGTCAGAAGAGTTCTCTTCGTTTTTTGAAGCGAGAAGTGGATCAAGGATCGACGAGAATCGAAGTGTTTTTCGATTCCAGCGAAATCACAAGACGATGTACACTCCCGTTCATAGGTGTTAGAACACTTGGGCCTTCTTGCACAATTGAACTAATGTTATTAGCGAAATTGTACAAGTCACTAGTTACAAGTTCTCAACAGTAATAAATTCTCTCGCATAATAGCAACAAGTTTGATAATGAAACGTAATTATACACGTAAATTAGACGATGTAGATTATCGGAGCAACGATCAATTGATCGGAATTACATGGCTATGCAAAATGAAGATTCCGCAAGAAAATGTGAAAAAGTCATTTTTAAAGGTTACAAAAAAATAATGAACTAAGGATTATTTATTATATAGACGTTTGCAATCTTTTGATCTAAACCTCATTAAGAAAATTTTTGATGAATTGGTTTAGAAAATCAGTGAAGTCTGAAAGTTTGAATCTCACGCGTGAAATTATTTATGGAATATTTAGAACCAAAGAATAACAAATAGGACAGAAAATGTAATAATGTAAATGTTAAAATTATGTGATTGGAAAACAATAAACTTTTATCTGTGACTCATATTTATGAGATTTTTTTATTGTAACCTAGTATATAGGAATTCTTCGTAATCCAAAGATTCAAGTAAGAAGATAATTGAAAATCGTTGGGGCGAAACGTGACAAGTACATTTTTGTTGATCTTTTTATTTAAATTTTTCCTTTTGGACAGACAATGTGACATAACTAAAAATTCTGAAGGAGATAAAAGAACACAAGATTAACGTACTGAATTTGAAAACTGCTAACCTACAACAAATAGGAAATGTGACTCATCGTATTCTTCATATGCTAAGCGTTCAAATTCGATTACATCGAAAATTAAATCTTAGACAAACGATGTTATCCTACATTTTCGATTTATTTTCTCACGAACAATAATCTCCCGTCGATTGTCCATCTTTGTCTTGTTGGGATTGGATAAATTTACTTGATGAATTATCAGTCTCCATTTTCTCAAGAATAAATCTTCCAATACAAGTTTGTTATTGCTGATCTATTAAGATAATAAGTTGCTAATCATTCGTCCAGTTTATCTGATTTTCTGTAAACATTCTAATACTTATGAACGAGGATGTACGTTAGGGAAGCAGACGGGAGAATCACTTTTCTGTGATGTTCCGATCGCGAAGCGGCCCGCTTGACACGTGCCAAGAGAAATCTCGTCGGTGCGTATGGCTCGTATGGAAGATTGCTCGGCAAAGAGGAACAAGAAGGAGTTGGAAAATGATTGGTACCTTTGTGCGGGGAATTTCAGCGATTCCAACGGAGACGTTGTGGTTAATGGAGCTGCTCGACGATTCGCTCGCTGGCTCTCTGAAAGGGAAGAAGTGCGTGAGAGTGTGGATCAGAGTAAATTGCGCGCGAAATATTTCTGCAAACGGTTGAACAGACAGAGCGAAAAGGGATCGTCGCTGCGTAAAATGGGATTTCGAGTTAAGTGGATGAAATCGGGGAGGAAGATGTGAAAAGAAGTTGTGGGATATGACGAGGTATTTTTATTGGAAACGATAGGGCGAGATGAAATTTCCGTAAAAATTGGGTAGATAGGAGAAGGTTAGAGTGAATGTGGAATTATGCGGAAGTTTACTATGCTGATATGGAATATTAGCACGTGTATTACGGAGGATTGCTGCTAAACCTTCCGCTGAATCTGGTTCAAAGTTTCTGCATTACAGTGGCGATTAGCAATTCTAAAGTAGGCGATTATGTGTTAGGTTATCTTGTAACTATTGGCCGTAATAAACTGTTTAGTTGCTCTCGAAACTGTGGTAATTAGAGGAAAGTTCAACACTTTATCCTACAATTTTTATCTTACAATGATATCATTCATCTGTCGTACAATGATTCCTGAAATGGTATATTTAAATATCATAATGGTTATTACAATTTCGTTAAGAATATCAATATACTTATTTTGCGTTGAGAGAAAAGCTGTTTTAATAGTTTAATAGAATATAGAAATACTATGATTAGTTGATCAATATATATCATTTCTGTAAGTTAATTATAATAAGAAAATTCTATAAGAAATATAAATAAATACATTTTACGATCTTCGTTTATTCATATAAATTATAAATAAATATATTAAAAAGAGAAATTAATTAATTTATAAATAAATCTTATATCTTATTTCATAAATATCTAAGAATATTGTAAGCTGAATATCACTACACTAGATCTTCTATTTTTTTGTTTGTAGTGTACTGGGATAATTCGAGTTTATAATTTCATTTTATACCAGTTTTTGTAAACGCTAAGAACAAGATGTGGAATGATCTGAAATCCGCAAGTTTAATTTTTTTATATTTTAACTTTGAGGTTACACGCGCCTTTAAAGGGTATTAGTTTATTACTGACTGTTTTACATCATCAGTATACAATTATCTTAATATAATATAATCTGTATGAGGAGTACACGAAACACGGAGTAGTATATTATACACATTATATTAAATGGTAAAGTCTTTCAGAAATAATCTTTCAGAAATAATAAAATCTTCTTACAAGTGTTTTCTTCTTGTAAAATATCCTGTGAATTTGAGCAAAATTCTTATCATGTTCTTTTAGTTTCATGTTTTGAGCGACTTCCAGTGACGATTATGTTCGATGGAATCTTTAATTTATATAGGTTTTCTTTGGCAACAATAAAGGAATAAATTAGATTTATATGGACTATTCTTAATGTGGTGTAACCTAACACTGTATTTCGTCATTAATCCAAAAACAAAGATACAGCGAATTATACGTTTAGGCAAGTGGAATAATTACAAGCATTGTAAATTGAAACGAGGTTATTTGCATGAGAACAGTTGATAGTGTGAGAAGCTTTAGAATATAAACCGTGTCATTTTGGAAGAGATACCGTTGTCAGTACATCATCAGACCCTTAGTAACGTATCATCATGCCATCAGACATCTAATGCAGCAACAATGCCAGCAAAATGTCAGAGCACTCTTACAAAAGGACACGTTATGCCATCAGTAGCCTGATATCGCATCAGTATGTCACTCGATGAAACCAGTAATACTGGATGAAATCTGTTTTTCGCAGAATACAGATATTGTGTATTAAATACGAACGATATATGTAGATTTATATTATGCTAAATCCAAATGTTTTAGTATTATAAGTAGATTTCCCGGCAATTTATTCCTGGTAATTTTAAGGAAATTTTTTATTCATTTCTATATTTAACGATTATCGTCGAATTATCTAAAATATATTGATCCAATTGGGACAGAATAACCTAGAATGGTTGGGTTAATAAAATATTATTTCAAGAATAGAAGAATAGACGAATTTTAGTTATACAAGCGTATAAAGACCAATTAGAGGATACAAGAATAAAGGAAGAGTATAAAGCAGCGGTTCTTAATCTTCTATTTACCACGGACTCATTTTAAATAACTTTTTGTTGTCACGGACTCCCAAGATTTAACTCAAAATTATGTATATTCAAAGCAGTAATCGACCGGTCATTAACAAACTTCACTAAGATCACTGACATATTAGTAGCATATCCTTTCTTTATCACAATGACTATCATTTCTCAGTGTCCTTATTACATATATACTAAATTTTCTACCCTTTCAAAACAGACGCTTACATATTTTAAAGCTGTCTTGAAACTTTAAAAACTTTTAAGGGACCTTTAAATCCATTCTGTAAAATAACAGTCTTAAGACATAACGCATCACGCCATTACAAAAATTTCACCACTTAGTACATCCATATAACTCCATTAATAATAAAAACTGCAGGAATCCCCGCTATTTTTCAATTAGGAAGCTTTTAATCGCCGGAAGTTCTAAGCCGCACGAGTGAAGTGTTAATGGAACGGCCGATGGCCACGAGCAAAGGATCGATGGATCGTAGCCCGTAACGACGATGAGAGCGAACGACCGTTGTAATTTAATTAGTAACAGGAAGCTACGACAATGGATTAATCGCGAAATTAGTGAGTCGGTAAATCGAATGGCCGTGCCGTTGTTGATTTTATCGCGGACCGGGCTCGTCGTTCGCGGAGAACGGCGTGTAATGGACTTTAAAACGCTGGATTTCGCTCTTCGCTGATTCTCTGGTACGCCGAATCGGTGTTTATTTTTTGTCGGGGGGGGGGGCGGAATCCACGGCCACGGGTGCAACTAAAAGAGGGTAATTGAAACGGTCAGCGAACTTTAGTCAAAGAAAAAAGCGACGGACTTTGAGCGTGCCGGAATCGAGCAAATTTGAGATTTTTCGGTTGCGACCGACAAATGAAAGGAATGAGCAATGTCCATGTAGGCGAATGATGTGATGTAAAGGCAACTTGTATCAAAGCTGCTTTTGAAAATCGTTCGGCATAGAAATTTATTTTATGATAATTTCTTATGACAATTTGCAAGAGTAATTTTATAATTTACGATACTTTTCGTGCAATAATCGATAATGGATTAATTCTGGTGAAATATTGGATTTGTTACTTAAATCTATGATATTGTTAAAACACTACGTTTAATTAAAAACACGGGATAAGTAAAATGAAAATATAATAAATACAGTTGCGTGTAAAATAGTTTGGAAGGAGTTTAAAATATAACAAGTGTTACTGTTTTATATAACAAGTAAGTAAATTAAGTATAGTATTTGTACAGGTACTTAAATTTCATGTTCAGAATATAAATCTAGTAAAGTTAATGCAGTGGAACCAAAATGTATTACTTTACCTCTTTTCCAAAATATTTCTTCCATTCTCAGAGATTTGTAAATAACGAGTATCATAGCTCTTGGATGAACATTTTTCAATAAGGATTCCGATGATTGAGATACTTTCAGAGAAATGTTTTATTTTCTGATGTTTTATTTATTAGTCCAATTCTGTCACATCTTATCTGAGATAACTATCTACATATTATTTTGGAAAGTGATGAAGAAATTGAGAAAAGCAACAGCTACAGGACATCTGTGGAATCAGACAATAACACTAGCGCTACATCATTGTAGAAAAATATAAATAATTTTGTGTGCAATTTATCGTAAAAGATGTATTTTTTATCCAACAACTTAATTTTACTGAAATTCGTTCGAAATGACTATTACTTTGAAGATTAATTGCCGAAAATATTGAACATCAGTAGAACAAGTCAATAACGATAGGACCGTATTATAAAAAATCAAATAGGAGAAGATAAATTTTAATAATAAATATTTATAACAATATTTTTACATCTTAAAGCTCAATTTACTTTTTAAAACAGTATTTTTTAACTTGTCTATATTATAGTTCAATGAAATATATCGCATTATTTATTTACACACGAGATGCATTGGTAATATGAAAATACGATGATAAAATATTACTTGAAGATATATTGCCATCTAAAATTTTTTCAGATAAAATATTTTATTCGTAATATGATTCACGTACAATCGATCACAAAAATCTATACACACCTTTTGAATATAAATATCTATGGTAAAACCGTTACTCTACGAATTCTTCCAGCACATTAAGGCACATATATATTGTTAAAATGTAAGATAATTTATTCGTTTTCACATTTATCAAGAAGAAAGAAGTGGGTAAAGGACATAAGTAAAATGTGGATAAAAATAAAATAGTTACTTTTAGGAACATCACATACATTCGTTACAACGACATGAAATCATAAAAATAATAGATTTAGTATTATATTAATATCACGTAATCTCCTAATTCATTTAATTGGCAAAATCCACCAAATCAAATATTCGGTATCATCGCACGAAATTAACGTAAGAAATATTAAATATCCGTTCATGTAAAATAATTACAGAACTCTGCATTGTAAATCTCGTAGTTCGTAAATAGGTAGTTTAACGAGCATAAAATTATTATTATCTAGCACAGTTCTACTGTTTGTACGTCGTGTGTGTGTGTGTGTATTTACTGTTAATTCGTCATGAAACCCATGTTCTAAATGACTGTCTGTAGTCATTGAAAGGTCAACAAACTCACGGCGAGAACTTATTATGAATCAGAATATCAACTCGGGATTCTATCGAAATCGTTTATCTTGCCAGTAGAATCAAGGAAACGAGTATTTAATAGTCGAACAATATGATCGGTCGTTTGAATGCAAGAAATATCGCGATCCATTCTGCCTGCCCCGTTAATGTCTTTTCACAGATCGCGTGAATCGGCATGCTCGCATGGCATTAAATTGTGCCACGCTATTCGTTATCGCAATTAGCGGCGTTATTATTACAAACGTCGCGTAATTTCGATCTCGCACGACTATGAAACGCATAGAGCACATGTGCCACGAATTATAACGCTGTACGCGTCTAATCACAGGAATACCTTCGGTGTGAACAATGTGTCGAATTGCGTACTGACGCGACCGCTAGAGGAGCAGGAACTTAATAACCCTGCCATGAATCGGATTCCATCTGGGGTCGAATGTAATAGCCGTTCTCGAGAATCGTTTGGGATTTGTTAATTAAGATGGAAACGTTTTTGTTTCTAATTCCCTGAGTCGTAATTTAATCCTCTGAAAGTATAATAAAGCGCGATAACAGGAAGAATACGAGAAGATCGATTTAAAAAATGATTATTTTTTCATCGTCCAAATTTTCTACGTTTCTGCTATCAAATTAGGTATGATGGTATTTAAAATGCGAGTTAGCGAATTTGTAAATTTTCGTAGAAATGTTATTTATATTTACGGTGTGTTTTTGGAGATTTTAGTAATATTTTGTAAAATATGTGGGTACATACTTGGCTTTTTCCTTGCTTCAGAAATTTGTTTACGTATCTTTCACTTTTGATTTATCGTCGGTTGTCATAGCGTAAAAATATAATACTTGTTTGCAGCGGAACTTTATTTTCTGCGACAAAATTTTACTACAAAAAATAATTATTTAAATAACGTATCGTCACATGTGTATCTGGATATTGTATTAGAATATTGGTAAAAACGAAACAGCGTAGTTGTAAATCCGAAGGTTGGAACATTGAAATATTTCCAATGGATGCAAGGATCTGAAGCCCTATTTAGAAACACACGACATCAATACTACTTCAAAAGTATATATTTTAATTTTTTAGCAACTACAGTGTTAGTGAGGCTTAATACCATACAAATTTAATGAAGGACTGTAAGCTTAATGTTAATTTGTCCATGATTTTTGCAGCTAACGATTTAAAATGTATCTGAAAACGTTTTATCTGGGACAACATCAGCGAGTGCTATTACTCAGTACTGTAATTTACTAATTGCTTCATGTTTTTATACTTTATTTCAAATAATTATAAATTTTATTCCAAAAATAAAAGAAGACACGGGAAGGAAGCATGATAATTGAATAAACATTTATTTTAATTGTAATTACAAATAGACTAAGAAAGAAAGTAAAATAAAGGATCTCTTTAATTTTCAAGAAACAAAGAATTTAAATAATTGTATATCTTCTAGATCCTTCAAATTCCTGTATATTGTTCGTCTCTCAAAATGTGCTAACTAAATTACAAAAATGATCGTTGCTCAAAGATGTAAGTGATTAAAGTCAATAAAACAAAAAGAAAAGTTGGGATCTTGCTATGGAAACGTCCGTTTTAATTTAACGAAGGTGCTAAATGACTTCCTATAGACTAAGTTATCTTAATCGAAGTTTCGTTATATGATCGCAAAGTCAGAAGCAATGATTAGAATTGGTGAATTTCAATTACATGAATTCCAGTTATACGAACTATTGGTCTCCAGATAGATTCAGATAAATGAAGATCCACTTTAATTTGATATGAACGCAAAAAAGGAAAAAAGAAAATTGGAATTTAATATCTGTCTGAAGACAGACAAAGAGATAAAATATTATTGGTTTGCTAGTGAACCAGCGTATTCTTCTCGTTATTGGCTCATTTATGAATCAGAATATTGAATTAATTTGATGTATACATGGAAAGTTAAAATTCAATATCAGGTGTTCATAGTTAGCCTGTACGAAAGCTGGATGTAATCGCTGTAATAGAAAATTATTGGATTTTTGTTTATTAACGGAATATGCTTTTACCGTTAATTTGTAATTTATATGCATGCGTATATCATATAGAATACCAAGTTATATTTTGAAGCTAGTACACAAAGATTGGGAATTAATGTTATTAAGCGTAAATACGATTTCCCAAAAATTGTACGGTATGAAAGGGTATTGTTGACTTTTATTAATGATACAATTGATTGAGAAGTATTTGTTACCATTGATAATCTGCCCTATTTATTTAAAGTGTCGAATAATTTTTGATTCACAAAAAAGGAAGAATTATGTTTATTATATTTAATCCTATTAGGTTTCATATTGTACATGTAAATAATGATTCCATGATTATGTGAACTTAGTTAGATGCTAACCGTGTGCTGAAACTATCTCAGACATCAATCATGTATGATACTAAAACGATAATAGAAGATATAATATAAAAGAATTATTGTTTCTAAACTATTAATTTACTAAGTTACTAAGCAGATTATCGGATTAAAAGTGAAAAAAATGTGAAACCACAGCCATCAATAAAATAACGGTACTGTGCAAAAATAAAAAAATAAAGCGTTGAAACTTTAATGATAAATTAAAATTCATTTTGCTATAAGCAACGCGAGAAGTATGAATGTTAATGTGGAAGTGGCAGCAGAGAGCTAGAATTCTCTCTCTTTGGTTGTTGGTAATTCTGGTGGCTTTCTTGCTCGTCTTTTCGCCGATGGTCAAAGGTTTAAGAAAGTGTCTCGACGAGGGAATGAATAAACATCCATGTGAAATGACGAAAAGTGTGGAAGTAACGAAACGGAATTTTAGATCGGGTCGACTTAAGTGGACATAAAAGTGTGTACGTGTGTATGTTATCTTTCGTGCAGCATGACGATAAATTCATAGAGCTATGCTCGTAAAATACGCATTCTTGTAGCGCCTTACTGAATGGAAAACATGGGTAATGAGCACGAATTATGATAATATTACAGGAATTATTAACTTATTTAAAGAGATCATCATTTAATATCAGCATAAATTTTCTTTTTTCTTTGTCTGCATAATAATGATGCAATGTAACGCATATGTGAACTTAGCGATAGTATTTCAACTTTAAATTTATGATGAGGGATAGAATATTAAATGACAGCATATAGTTGAAATAAAACTAAGAACATCTTCCTATAAATGTAGGCAAATTCTTTCTTCTTCGATGTTTCTGTGATTGTTCTTTTTTAATATATTGTTTTAAAGTCGCATCGAATATTTAGTTATCGAAAACTACAAACTACTTTACATTATTTTGGACAGTAAGTTGGTTAGATTTAAGAACATGAGGAGGTTGCATATTTTCTCCTTGTAGAAGTTGTATTTTAGTGGCTGTTATAAGTTACGTGATGAGTTAAGAATAAGAATGTTGCAAAATTATTAGTTTAGGAGATATTTTATAAAAGACAAGGGAAGCAAATATAAAAGTAGTCTTATGTCTTTCTTTGCCGTTCATACGATAGCTTTCACGAAATAAAAATTGAAATATCTATTGAATTAAGAATTTTTCGACGTAAGTACATTAATAACTTTTTAATACAGAATGCCTAGCTTTATCGACTAATGCACTGAAAAGGAAACTATTTAAACTAACATAGTTGATCTTCGCATGATCTTCGATCACTCATCTAGAATGTTCTTCCATCGAAATCATTCAACTTTTATCTTCAATAGTAGTGACGTAAATCAAGGTATTCATATCAGGCGAGACACTTATGTATTTTGTATATTCATTAACATATTTATATCGACATATATTTACACGGAATCCTACGAATTTATTATTAAAATCCCCTGAAATGTATTCAAGCGTAAGAAAACAAGGTGTCTCGTAACACGAGGAAGAATCAAGAATAGCTTACACAGAAAAAATGAATGTAAATCATCGTTATACAAGAAGAGAAACGTTGAAGGAGAAAAGAATTTCTTTTGACGTTACAATAGAAGGCTGCTGTACCAATTATAAAGTTTTCTCGTTTCAGATCCGTGTTGGACGAGTATAACGAGAGTAATGAGATTTTCATTCAGCCGATATCGGTGATCTGCGAATTCAACGAGGAAAGGTAAACCCCAGGCCTGCAATTTCTCCCTTGGATCATTCGTTCTTATTCTTTCAATCCGCCTTTCTATCGCGATTCTTCGAAACGATGAATCAAAGTATCCGGACATTCTGCCAAATTATATCGTCAGTATTCCAATTAAACTTAACGCATCGATCCTTTTTGAAGTTCCAAGAATTATGCAGTCCACGAACATTTGCTTTTGCAACGATCAAACGAGGTCGTTACGATTGTTATTTACCAACTTCTGATATCGAGCGCAACGATGAAAGGACCTTCTACGAAATCACTTCGTTATTTCTGCTTCCCGTTAAGTACGATAAACAAGTAGACAATAGAAACTTTATTTTCATTTTGGCTCTCCTCTGTACAAAAAATAATTTTTCTACAGAAAATGCACGGATTCGTGCACGGATTAGGAATAATTCGAGTTTCTTAAGAATAAAATGGAAAAAGAAATGAAACATTTGTGTGAAATAGAATAAAAATATTTTGGCTTCAATGTTCAAATTTCTTCAAATCATCGTAGATTTATTTAAGATCGAAAAACTGTACTGATTCGGAGGAAAGAGATGATGGTCCAAGCATTTTTAAAGAATTTCTTCAAAATTGTCATTCGTATGTTGAGAAATTCAATACTAACAATAAAATCCAGAAATTTACAATAAGTGGAATTTGTCTTTTGAAAGGCTCGATTAATTATAAGAATAATCTTTAAATCGTTTCCAACGATCAGTCTGTTTTTCAAAACAACGTTAAAATGATTCACTATAGTTGGATTAATTGACGTATCTTTCCGCGTAAACAAGATATATTTTTTTATTTTAATTATTCAAATTTTTTTCGTTATTTTATAATAGCGGAATTCTTTTTCTTTTCATTCATTTAAACTTAATACATTTTTCAGGCAAGACTTCACCTGAAATTGGAACATCTTTTAAGCGTGTCATTACTGAAAAAATCTGCATTTATAGCCATACGCCACGGCCAATGTATATACACCTATGTACATACATATGTATGTTACTTTTATTCGTAATAATCGTCGTTGCAACTGTCGTTGCTCGAACTAACACTTGTAATTCATAACGTAGAAACCGTTTGACACGCACGCAATATGAATCGCAATGCAGCGAGTTACTGCACATGAGCATATTTCCTCGTACAAGTAAACCGTCGGCTGATCCAACCATAAATTTCAAATTAATAGGTCATGGGACAATGGCTATACATTCATACTCGTATATTCATTTGTTCTTGTTACATTGTAATTTATCGAAATTGTGATTATATATTTACTGCTTGTCGAAGTTCAGATCGAAAGAGATTCATAATGGAAATATTCTTGCACTTCATATGCCGAAAGCTAACGTATTGGTGTGAAACAATTTGAAAAAATACGCTGTAGGAAAAACCTAGTAAATTTCCAAAGTTGTAGATTTAAAAAATATCGTTTAAAAAAACAGACGCTTTTAATGTTAGAATTTCTAAAGAAGCGTAAAATATTCGAGATTTTGACTTTTGCGTAATACGTTAAAAAGTTGCAACGATAAATGCTTAATGAATTTTAAAAGCTCGAAAGTTTAAATTTTCATAACTTTGTAACTTTTCAGTTTAACTAGATTTCAAGTTTCGAAATATCAGAACGTTTTATTTCGTGGAATTTTATGACGTTAAATCAAATCCTATATATCTCCGTTCTAAAATTCCGCCGAGTTTTTAAGCTTTCAACAATTTCAAATTTTTCATATTGCGAACGTATCGCTGATACAACAATATGTGAAAGATTGGCAAAAGCTAAATTTGTCACGTACTGTATCAATCTATTGCATTAATCTATCTCATGTTATTGTGAAATCATTTTCGACACATATATAATTAGAAATTAAACCGGTTAATGGTATCCAAAAAATAATTGTTAAAAGGTGAAATATTCTAAAGCGTTGCAATGTTACGATTTTTCTTGAAAATACATAACTAAATCATCAATATATTAACTTAAGCACTGATCATATTTATATTTATCTTATCCAAAGTGTGTCCTTCAGAATTAATACAATACTGCATACGCTGGAAATAAACCAAATGAACAGGTTTTTAGAAATCTGTTTTTGTAATCAATTAGTCAACCAATATATATATATATACCACATAACGATATCCAAAAATTCAGAAACTTGAACACAGCCATTTACGGCTTTCATGAAGCGATGACGATTCCAAAGCGCGTATAGAACATTTATAGTCCACTTTGGCCGATATTACGTCGCTAATCGTGCCATTCGTGTAACTTGTCATCGTCGTTGCGCGTCTACAGAAGCGGAAGTGATAAAAGAATGATCGTACTATAAATCGTAATGAAACAAACGAGTAGACACGAAGCGGATTCTGGATGGGAGGCCGAGGGCTGCTGACAGCTGCGGTCGTAAATTCCAAATTAGCGGTCGTGCCAGCCATGGGATTCATTTATCTTCATCCCAACTTATCGCGCGTATATACTTTCGCGAACACGATATCCACGTGATACAGATACGCGAGGACCTTTAATAAAAAGATAGGCCGGTATCGATTCTCTCTTAAGTTCGATCGACCAAACAGCACCACTTGCTGTAGAGTTATTCGTATTATGTGCTAGTATAAAAGAACTGCAATAATATTTTTATAATATTAATACGTACAAATTATCCCTCGAGTGATCGTATCGAGTATCATGAGGTGATTCACAATAATTTGGGTTAAATTATTTTAGTTTAGAATATCTATTTCATTTTAATTCGTGATTTGTATTTTAAGCGATAAGATCAACTAATGACATTTATCGTGTAAATTATAAATTTTAGTTTATCGTGGAATACAAATCGATATTAAGTAACCGGTTCAAATCCAGCGCAAACTATTATGGCACCTATGACCTAATGACACTAATTGAGTGTTAAAGGTCAAACCTGTCTATCAAATGTTCTTGTCTGCAAAGTGTACGTTTTTCCTACATACGTGGACGATGTATATCTCGAAGAACGTATCTTATTATGGAAAGGTCCAAGTTAAAAGTATTATAAGAAAAATGTGAGTTCGTTCAATGAATTTTCTTATGTAGAATGGTCGAGCTAAATAGGGTCACCTAAATTTATTGCCTTATTTATTGCCGTATGAAGAAACTTCTCAAGACAAAGTTATATTAATACTTCGACGGACATGTATGTGATGAGAAAAAATGAATTAATAGAATAGAATTTTTTATTTCGTTTTAAATGATCAAAGATAATATACATGAAAAGAGAAAATCATGCATTTATATGTTTCATCCTTTCGTAATAACGGGCAACAATATTTTATTCACATTCCCAGACAGCTATCATAAACAATATGGAAGAAGTCAAGAAAGAAATCGCACAAACATGCTATAAGATGCTATAGGGAGAGCAGATAGTGTGAAATTAACACGTCAGGTGTGTGATCGGCTGACAGAGCAGTGATGTTTGTCATAACGGATCAGGCGTCTTGCTTCCTTCATAAGTTTCGACCATGATATACGGTCTTACGAAACTTTGAAGAACTTGACTCCAACCAATCCCCGTTAACGCGAATATAGAAGACGTAAGATGCCTTAAACTCAAAGTATGACAACGTGTCAACTACTTTTGTAATAATCTATCTATAATATTAAATATAATTCTATCTAATAAATATCTTTTCCTGTTAGCAAACTTCAATTCTATAATTACGATTAGAATAATATTTTTGTTAGATATTTACAAGTACATTAAAAAAAATAATACAGCTTTTTCTTGTTAGGTTTTGTGTTTTAGTTTGTGTAGCTTAATTTCTCATTTTCTTCCACAATTAGTTAAATTTGGTCGTGATATGTCAGTTTTAAAAAACTCTAGGAATTATTTTGCTATGAAGGAAGTATGAAACAATATATTAAATTCTAATGAAAGTTTTACATTTTTATTTGTTTCTAATCTTTAATTAAAAAATTTAATTAAAAAAAATAATTAAAAAATTATATATATATATATATATATATATATGTACCAATTCCTCTTACATAGTAAAAGTACATTATTCACGGAATTCCGAAAACAAATATTTAAGAATTTTTATTTATATAATAGCAATATTTCTTCTTAATATTTCCATAGGATTCAATGTGGACACATAGCGATATCAGGTCCAATGGAAAAGAAATTTTTCATCAAAGTAAGGATATGAAAGTTAACACGATCTTCCTACAGAGACAAAACGTTCAGAGCAATGATTATTCCATAAAGTATTTTCAAGGCGACCTTTCCAATTTCGTTTCATTTACCTTTTTTCGTAATCTCGATGGTTGATGAAGGAAGAAGCTCGATTTAAATATGGATTACTTTTTAATCATTGCTGTTAAACCCACGAAACGAATGGCTATCGCGAAATCTCTTTATCAGTTTATGTCATATTTTCACAGGGAAAAATTATAGTACGTTGATTATTCATACGAATTAATGTTTCCATCATGATCGGTTCGTTCGCTCGATTCCTGTCCTCGTGCTCCAGCTTTAATATTTTAACACGGTGTATCGGGTCATACTGTTTATGGTATCGAAATATTGATTTCTGATCGTTCAAGTATGTATATGTGTATTAAATCGTTATAACTGGATGGTATTACGTAACTAAAAATATAAAGTTGCTTTTGATATTTAATGGCATATGAATAATACAGGATGGATTATATGTAATGTTGTATATGTATTTCAGTTAAATTAGAACTAATTGAATCAGTGATGAAATATTTTGTGATCTCTCCTGTTATTTTATCTAATTGAATACAGTTTCGGAGGTAACTATCATTTACAATTAGTGGTCCATTTTTTAAGCATGCTTTAAATAAAAATTTATGTGTTTTAATAAAGTAACAATTAGGTAGATATATTGTTAGCTCTTATTAATTTCAATATAATTCCTTTGCTTATTCGTACTTTCAGTTTTTCAATTGTCGTTTTTCGCTAATTAATGAATGAACATCGTTTAATTTTTCTGACAAGTGAACACCTTAATAGTCGATACTTCAATTTTCGATCTCTAAGATCAGCACTCTAAACGTAAAAATACAGAAAGCCAAGTATTTTAGACTAGATTAATCTCTTTCACGTTTCAGTAATTTGGATTTGAATACAAACAATTATTACTAAAAAATACTTTACAAGTACTATTTATAAATATTAAAATAAACATGAATATAATCTGCTTATCGAACTTCTAAAGTCCAAGCCTAGTAGATGCAATAAAAATTGAGTAAAGAGATGAATATCCTTTTTAATGGATTATGAGCTATTTTTGTCCCCAGTTTCGTACCACTTTTATATTGCTACTTGAGAAAGTCTTTAGTTATCATAATGCGTTTAAGTATCGTTTTGAACTAATAAGATAAATCAAAGTATTTCTTCTTGTTAGTTTAATAAAGAATTAATTAAATTAAAATGTTCTTTTCTTTATTATACATTGAAATCTATTTTTTGCTCATAGTCCGCAATAGTTAAATTTCAATATTCTGAAACTCTTCTCATATTTGTTTAAATAATTCGTAACGTCAATAATTAACTTCCACTTCTTTCGATGCGATTAATTTGTAGATTAAGTGTGACTCCGCTTAGTTAATACAGGTACCATACTCCAGCAAATCAATTACAAGCACACACAACTCAGCAATTTCTCTTATCTGAAACCAAATTCCCAGAACGCAGACAATACCCGCCTAGTAATATCGTAACTTCATTTCGTAAGTCTGGATCATCAATCGATCGATGCAATGACAAGTAACGAGTCGAGACGAAAATCACAGTGATACAATGTTAGTCAGTCAATTTCGAAAGAGACATTTCGCAGGTCATCTATGGTCGTTGGTAGGTAGTCACGAATTGCCGACCGGATCGTTAGGTTGATAAATCGGCATGTGAAGGGCCAGGTGCCCTGGATACAGACTGACACGCTAGATGACGAAGGATAGGCGTAAATCACGCACGTATCACTGATTCGAACGATGACTTCCTGGAAACTAGTCAACTACGCACCAGACTCATCTTAGAATTGAGAAAAAAAATGAAGTGAAAGAAAGGACATCGAAGTTGTTGAAGAATACGTTATTGAAACCATACAATGTATACTTACAGTCAGCCACAAAAGCCTACGCACAAGTATCAAAATTTTCGTATCTGACTTAAGAATAAAAAAAACTACAAAAATGCAATTTGTCGTGAAATTAATCAGACGTATCGTGAGAAAAAAATGAAGACTTCAATTCACGAATGTTGGAATAAAAGTACGTCAGAAATGACAAAACTTCAACCTTTTCAACGTCAAATAGATGGTAGAATATTATTGATATTTACACAGGGAACTTACAACATAACATTAATGTGGTATCGTGTCAATTATTTCTATAATTTCACGTAGATATAACAGGTATATGTAATGTCCGCAATTTTATTTTATACCTCCTTTACTTCTTTTTCCTAAATAACGCTGAAAATGAATAATTTGCGTTTTAATGATATGTGTTTTAATATAAAAAGAAATCGTAGCTTCTACTATAATATTTTATATGTAAAGGCTGTACGTACACTTTTCTCACTGATTATACACGACAAGAGTACTAGCTGTATCTCGAATCGTGAAGTGATGATGTTAAAAATTACTCAAAAGGGGATAAATGGAATAGCAGAGAGTATACTTTGACAAGTTGGGAAAATATTGAATGGATAAAGGATTGCAAGAAAGGAAATATTTGAAATTCCATCTATAAGGTGGAACTTTCTCGTTATTTAAATCTTGCATTTGTTGATTATAATTTTGAGTCTTTGTATCTCATTGGAGCTAAACTCTGTGATGTTTTTGTAGACGCATTTCTATCATCTTTTGCTTAAATATAATATTCAGTACGGAATCTACAAAAAGCGTGCAGTAGCATGTGTCGAGGTCGAGACAGACACTTTGAACATTTCCTTTAATCATCCATAACTTTGAAATTAAACTATGCAGGACATATGTTCGTGAGAGGGTTTCTATTTATTTTAATGTGTTGATTCATCTTCACTTTCCTCACTCTGTATATATAGAGAGCATATTTTAATTTTGCGCACAATGGAACACTCTAATTAACGAAATATCTCGTAATTTAGTACTTCATTCGTTTTTTGGGATAATAGGCATGCTCATTATTGGGTATTCTAATGTATCAATGTCAAGTGAATGACAAATATAATTTAGAACCATAAAGCGTCTGAATTTATGTACTTTGTTGTCGATATTGCACACTTTATACTGTATAAGGTGCACTCAAAGGATTGTGTAAATTGCTCTTGAAACTTAATTATTCTATTTCAGAATGTAATTAAATAGACTTAATATCACTTGGAAAATGATATATGTTTGTTGAAAATTTATTTAATAGAACTGAAAAGTGATGTATGTTTGTACAAATTTATTTAATCGAAATGAAGATTTGTGTGTGAATTCTCGATGTTAATAGCATTGAAGTAAGAAAATACATGTTTGGAAAGTCTCCGTGCTGACTTGTAATAATAAATCAAAAATTGTTTAATTGAAACTGACCTGAAATGCAGTTGAACCATGCGGCATAATCACCGTAGTACAAAGCTAGCATATGTGTTAGGTTGTCCGAAAAGTTTCTTTCGTTTTATAAGGAAATAATAGACGTATAATGTTTTTTGTTTTATATTAGTTTATTGAATTATGTATGAACATAATAATAGAAATATAACGAAATGGACCATACCTTTACTTTATATGGGATAAAGAGGAAGAAAGAAATACAGAGGAAATGACAAAAACTATGACTCTGGCTTGAAACGCAAAGATTCGGAAAGCATGTATTTTATGCTTTCTTTTGCTCAAGACTGCCTTTGGTTCGTTTGGTTGGATCTTTGATGAGAATGACTACAGTGCTATGGAAGCTTAATTTTAATTGCAAATTTTCCTTTTTCTTCTTCCACTTAGACTTCTACGCAGGAACATCTTAATGCGTTCCGGTAGTTCATCTGACAATGAGACTTTGTTATCGTTCTCTAAGATAAATTTTATTTTTCCAGACAAATTAACAATTGCAATGAGTTAATATGATTTCACTGAATGTTATTCATGTTATTTAAGAGTATTATGTGATATTAAATTTGTGATTAAACAAGATACTCGTAAGCAAGAAAAATTCTGTACTTCTGTATATATAAAAAAAGCGTTCTATCAGTTTAAAACTTTTTCTTCGAATGATAATTCGATTAAAATAATTCACTAATTTGTAACAATAAATATTATTACTAAATAGGACTTTACTATTATTATTAGATAGGATTAAACTGAAAGTTAAAACTCCTCTCGAATAAAAAATATCCAATAGTATTACAAATACTTTAATATGATTTTGATAAAATATAAAATGCTAAAAAGTTTTGAATTAGATGAAGAATGTACTCTGCAATTGTGTTTCTGCAAATGTATGTATATACATGTACATTCGCTTTTTATATGTTAAATTTGATACAATTGAAATAAAAATATTAGTTGTACTAGACTCATGTATCCTAATTCTTTTCTAAACAAAATATTTGATAATAAATGATTTACATAAAGAAAATATGCGTATATTTTGAAAGGAAGTAGCAAAGTGCACCTTTAAAAAGATATATTTTTCGGGTAATTCGTTACATTTAAAGGAAAACCATAAAGTTGTAGAACGATGGATTTTCCTCTATCGCTCATATTTTCCTAATTCCAATCGGAAAACAGACAACACTTGTTTCAGTTACATAAATGATCCTTATATATGTATCTAGTACGTACTATGCGTATATACTACATATACTACAGCGATAACATAAGGACTTCAACATCTTTTGTTTCCAACTTCTTAAAATTTACTCCAACGCCATTAAAACTATAGTGTCTCATGGTTCTTTTATCCATTGAATTTCAAATGAATTCCACTTCTCCTATTCGATGTCTCAAACATCAAAACGGTACATCAAATCATTCTCCATCGTTACGATAAACAACAGATCAAGCAGGTTTATCCTTTATCCAAGCAGATCAATGACCAGCTTACTTATTTGCTTTCCTCTCGGCCCACTGTTTTCTCTTCAACTTTACTTTCTGTCTCCCTTCACCGACGATATTAAGTCGCAACGTTTCAGAGGAAAGAAATCTCGCCGCTTGAAATTCACCACGCGTTGCATTGAGTGCGGAGATCAAGATAACTCAAAACGGTACACCATATATACGAATATGTAAAGGTGTTGGTAATAGTTAGTTTTATGTCAAATTCGTGACGCGCACGTTATGTTATTTTTAGTTCTAGGCTTTCTATATGCATTTTTACTACACATCGTGGGCCTAAATTCGTGGTACAAGCGAGATCGGGTAAATTTGATGACCGAAAATAAAGCGAAAATCGGGAATAATGAAAGTTTCTTTAAAATTATGTTAAAATAATTATGTTAAAGACGTGCCCTATAATATACAACAAAGTTGATTATTCATGATAAAATTCAAAATTGAATGTTGAAACTTTCAAGTTTAGCTGACTTAAATAATCTTACTATGTTCTTGTATTACTCGTCGTTTCTTTCAACAACACGTAACCGTAGCGATCATACAATTCACTTTGTCGAACTATTTCACGAGCTGTTCGTATAAGAATTCGTGACGCAAGAGAACACAAAAGTTGAACAGAGAGATTAGAACACGTCCCAGCAGCTGTTCGTTGGAAGGGACGAACAAAGAGATTGCAGTAGCCACGGTGAGAACGGGTGAACGGAGAGGAAATTCTGTTGCAGTCGAGTCTAGTTCAACCCTAAATTTTGGCTATGCGACGAACTGCGGTGTACCAGACGAGATAGAAAGGGAAAGAGAAAGAGATGACGCTGAAAGAGACTGTCTGCGAAGCTGGAAGCGCGCCGGTTGGATTTTCGGTCGGAAAAAGGATTTTCCGTGTCCCGCGGGACACGTTCGCGGGGTCGAAGGAAATTTCGTATACGTGTTTACCGTGGCTGGATTCGCGTACGTGCTAGCAGACGCGGTACCAGAGACGCTGCCAGCACGTACGGTATCCACCAGTATAAACAGACCAGTACCGGTAGAATTTGCGGAAACGACGAATCCGAATTCGCTTTCCCGGATCATCTTGTTCCGTTCGCGTTGCCGTGGACCACTGTAATTGGGTGATATAATCCTTTATTGGCTCGAACCTTGACGATGGAATTAATTTGGCTGCTTGCAGAATAGTTCTTTTATTTGTGAAATTTGTCTTGGGTGCTTGTATGTAGTCGGATGAATTTACATAAGTGGTTGGTAGGTGGTAGTTGGTTAGGCAAAACGTTAATAGAAACAGTGAAGAGGAGGTCGTCGTTTTAGTTGGGAAATAAATCAACCAGTACAATCCTTGGCTATTAACTCCTTGGTTTCGCGTTAGTATGACTCATCATAGTGATATACAACGTATACAAATAATGATAATAACGTTATATACAGAGTATACAGTGACAAGGTAATCTTAATGCAATTCGTGCATCGAGTGATTAAAGTAAAACCATTAAAGCTTTCAGCGATGTTTAATTTTTTTATGTAGAATTGAGAATATATGAGAGAAGTTTAGTAGCAAAAAGAAAAGGTTGCACAGATATACCTCGTCGTTCATGAACATTAGGATGCCTGATAGTCTGACACTGAATGTGATAATTAGTCCAGATTAGATTATTAGGAAAATGATCCATCGGTCACGATTTTATACGAAATTCACAACAAATGTTTGTAAAAATTATATTCAAGAAAAAATTTCATTTATTGAATAATTATGAACTAGAGATTATATATATGTTATTCTTTATAACTATCTGATCTAAACTTTGCTAAAATAATAATAAAGAAGAAAGACGTGCTTTCAAATCACTAAGTAAATAACCCTGCAATGATTTATGATATTCTACCCTTAAAGAGAAATCAGCGCTATATATCAAAGAGCTTAATTTAATCTTCATCCTGATTCCTTGGAACATCATTAAGCTTAATTATCAACACAATTTAAATAGGAACTCAGTACATTATTATCGTATTTGGTTTTAACTAAATACTAATACAATTCCAATTAAATTATAACTAAGAATAATTAAATGCATAAATTTGCAATGGAATTTAATTTTTGAATTATTTTTATTGGTATAATAATGATTTATGTCCTAATATTTTCTTGCAACTATATAAGAGATTATAAACTATTAAAATAAAAATTTAATTATTTGATTCTTATCCTTGTTTCCTTAGTTAAACGTTTGATTTTATGTCAATGTCTGATTCTACTTCGATATATCTCATTCTCCTTACATAAAGTCTTTATTTTGACTGACAATAATTACTTTCAGTATTAAAGATTTCGTTTTTTTTTTTTTTTTTTTTTG